>NW_027490041.1:1775000-1900000 GCF_041146795.1 Maylandia zebra
TGCAGCACAGAGACCAGTGAACACACAGTCTGTTCATCTTTGCATAGATACAATATACAGCACAATATTGAATGACAGACACGCTGTGGGAGCTTCCACAGATACACTGACGTCAGCATCCAGAGTCCTCCTGCTGCTCCCCCCTCAGAGCCCCGTGATCAGCACCAACACATTCAGTTAGATGACAGAGTCCAGCTGCAGCTAGAATCAGCTCCCCTCTGTGAACAACAGCACAGCGTCAGTGTTTCACACTCAGTGAAAGGAGGAAACAGCAGAAGAACACCATGTGTGCTACGTTTCCCAGGACACACTACAAACTGCACAAATACAGAGCAGCACGTGGAAGGACCTGGAGCTGCATTTACAGAGCTGCAGACAGCGTGATGTCCTGTATGGACAGGTGGAAGGAAGCAAGTCCTCAGCTGGAACACTCGTGTTTGTCCACAGACAGGAAACACAGCAGGAAACTTCCTCACAGAAGTGCAGCTCATGGATAACACACTTCCTGTCAGTCAGAATGAGGCTGCAGCCAAACACAGAAAGGTGTTTTTGTCCAGATGAGCCCAGAGAAGAAACACGAGTGTTCACAGACATCAGAAGCTCAGAGAGGTGAAACATGAGGTTGGAGTCCTCGTCAGCATCCAGAAGAGCTGCTGTGAAACCCTGAGTACTCATGACAGACTCTGATGGCACAAACACATCATGATTCAAACAGAAAGACAAACATGGAGCTCCTGATCCTCCTGCATGAGAACAAGCTGACATGAGCGCTGTGTCTGAGAGTGTCTCCCTGTCACAGTGACAATAACACAGCTGCTGCTCACAGTCATTAAACTGACCTGAGGTCAGCTGTGCTCCTTACATATGAACCATGTGACCTCACATCAGTGCTGTGGATGACTGTAGTCATAGAAGAGTAGAGCTGTAGCAGGTGGTGTGAGGAGGAGGTGGTGTATTCTAGTTAACGCAGTACTGAAACACTCCAGCAGAGGGCGCTGTTAAGTCCTTATTGTAACACAGTTACTGTGTGCAGTTAGACTTCATACATAATCTGCACTTATTTCCATCAGACATGCTGTCAGTAAATGATTGGTTTCTATTGATTCTACTTCCTGTTGACTCGTTTGATGACAGTGAAACAATCACAGCTGATTGTGTGATGATGTAAACTGTCACTGTTACATTCAGTGTGTGTGACATAATGTTAGTGCAGGCTGATAACAGCCTGGTTCTGTTAGAAACACATGAACGTGTCCATAGATCAGTGTGTGTTTAACATGAGAGCTTCAGCCCTGCTGATGTGTTAAATAAAGACATGCAGGAAAACTGATGAGACTCTGAAATAACTCTTTATATTTATAATGTAACTCTGCATCAAAAGAACAACAAAGGATCCCAGACAGGTTTCTGTGAACAAAGACCATTCTGATGTTTCTGTGTTTCTAACACTTTGACATTATTAGTAAACAGACTGCAGTGAGCAGCATTTATAAAGAGCTTCTATATAAAGATATGACAGCTGTTTGACAAGTTTATCACTCTGTGTTTGGACCTGATCAGTCCAGCTGTTTACTTGAAACATGTTCATTTACCTGTTCTGTTATATTCATGTTCTTGTCTCTGTTGAAAACACATTTTAATGTCCCTCAGATTTTTCTCCCAGATGAATAAATATAAAAATGACACAAACTGACTGCAGCTACTTTTTGTCCTTTCTGTCAAAAACCTTCATGTGACTCATGAGAGACACGTTTCAGCTGTTTGTGACAGATCAGAGGCCAACAAGTCATTTATAACACTTTCCATCATTGTTTAAAGTTCTCAGTGTTTCTGTGTTGCTGCGTATAGGATCTCCCAGCATCATCACTGTGCTGTCCAATCATTGTGTGCGAGGTTACCCTTATAGTGCGATGTGTGTTTGCACAAAGAGAAGCATGTGTGTCAAATATAAATAAGCACAGAACAGAAACAGCTGCTCGTTTCTTCTGTTTAGAGTCAAGTTAGTGTTTTGTGTCTTTGTTTGAGGCCTGATGTCGAGCAGAGGTGTGTGTAACTGCACTGCTCTGTTATATGTGTGAAGTGTGTGCTTCTCTTCAGCATCATCTTTGTCACTGCTGATTCCTTTGTGTCATCATGTGTTGAGAAGAGAGAACAGTTATAACGGAGGAGCAAAAGGAAGCCCTGAAATCTGCATCAACAAGGAAGTGTTGGCTCACCAGTGATCCCAGCAGAGCCACTGGTTTGGCTCCAGTTGTTCTAGATTCAATGATGTTGTTGCTACAGATACATGTCAGCATCTTTATTGAATTTAATATGAAGCAGAAATGGTGTCATTAGGAGAAGAAGAGGAGAACAAGTCCGGCGAGGAGGCAGCAGCTCTTAAAGATGAAACAGCAGCTCAGCCCTGAGCTCAGAGAGCTGCACATGAAAAAGCTCCTCAAGCAGATCCTGTCAGAGGTTTGTCATCAACAGGAGGAACTGTTCACATCATAGGATGAAGATGCTGTCAGCTGGATGAAGAAGGTTATTTAATGCAAACGTTCACACTGAAGTCAAATTGTTGTCGTGTTGAACAGATTCATGTACTGATCGTCTCCAGAATGTTAGAAGAGCTTCAATGAATCATTAGAAACAACTTACAGCTGCACAGCTGTGTCAAACACATCTGTGTGTCATTGTGGGATTGTTGTGTTTCTACATGTGACACACGTCTAAAACATGCACACAATCTGAACACAAACAGGGACTCATGTGTTCCCACAGCCAGATGCTGAGAGCCATTTCCTTGTAGTCCTGTGTCTACATACATGAACCATTAGATGTTATTGGAATGATTGTCAGCTCTGATAGTTTCATGTGTGTTTAGCTGGACGCTGTTTGATCCTCGACATGTTTAAAGGTGTCCAGTCCTGAGACACTGGGGCTGGAAACAGCTGTGATGTCATTGGACTGTCACACAGACAGAAGTGCATGAAGGGAGCAGCCGAGGAGCCGCTGATGTTTTGGATTCAACAGCATTTGAAAGGTCGACACAGACACATTTGCACACAGAAAGCTGAATCTGTCATATGCCACAGTGAACTCACTGTTCAGTGTTTTTCAGGAAGCTTCTTAACTGCCTCTGCTGCCAAACAAGCAGCTGATGTCCTTGAGAAGAAGCTGAAGAAGTCTTCAACAACAAATACAGGAAGTGGACTTTCAAATACTAGATTCACTTTAGACTCACAGAGAAATGACTCAACCAGCTGTGTTTGACTCTATGAAAGGTCAGTGTGTGTCTGCACACAGACTGTTGTGTTGGACTGTTATTCAGTTGTCTGCTGAATGTTTTCAAATGTCTGCATCTCAGCTGTGATGAGGCTGGGGGTCATGGGAGGCCACCGTAGCAGCCTCTTCAACATCATGACATCATCATAAATGCTGCTGGACTGTCTGATGGGCTGACGGTGAAAAAGCCGTCGGGAAGGAAACAGAAGACATTTCAGAGGCTGCAGCAGATTTCTTTGATTCGGGGCCTTTTTCAGCTTTATTGGACAGAGCAGTGAAGATAAGTGACAGCAAAGCAGAGAGAAAGGGGGCGTGGCCCGGGTCAAAGCCAGGCCAGCTGCTCTCCACCTCGTGGTCACCTGCTCATCCTAGTGAGCTCCACCAGCAGCCCTTTCACACACTTTACACTGTCAAACACTGTGTGTGGACCTCAGCTAACAACAGGCTACATTTAAGTCTGGACTACATGCTTTTATATTGTTTTTATTCCATCAGCAGCTCAACATCATGAGCAGCTTTGACATAAAGACATCAAACTCAAGCTGACTTTAAACTACTTTTAATACAGGGGCTCAAAAACAACAACATCTTTATTATATATCAGGACACAAAGTCATTTCATCTCAAAGGGAAACAGCTTTATTTGGAATAACCAGCACTATCAACTGGTTTGGGATCTCCACCAGTTTCATGTCTTTGCAGCTTCTCCAACAAAGTTCCTGTAAAATCAGCATGTTTGTCTTTATTGGTTTGATAGTGATTGATTATTCAGTCCCAATCTGCTGTCATCTAAAGAACAAAATGATGTTTCTATGAGTCACAAAGCTCCAGATGTTGTCGGCTTCACAAAGAAAACAAAGAACTTAAACACAAAGTGTTTGGAGCCAAAATGTTCCCAAGCTGCTCTTTTTGAAATGGCAGAGGTACAGTGGTGTCTAACAGCACACTGTGGAAGGCAAACATGTTATTGTTGGATGAAACTTCATGAATCCTTTGTAGATTTGAGCTGTTGGAGCCTTTCTTTTCTCTTCAGGTGTACAGATGCTGAGGAGGCAGGTGAAGCAGGTGGAGCTGTTGTGATGCTGCAGAGGGTGTGTCTTAGTAACTCTGTGAGGCAGAACTGGATCCAACATTGTGGATGTGTTGATGTTGGAGCCATTAAGAGTCTCTGGCCACACTGTAGGATTTCCCTTTGATCCACTGTGGGGGCATTTTGGAGTCTGTCAGTGAAACTCTTCATGTTTGTGTTTGACTCCAGTTTATAGAAACAGAGAAATGTGTCATGCTTTTGTTCGGCCTCCACAAATACACACATTTGTTCATTGGTTGGACTTTTTGGAAGGAGACACATGGAAAACCATGTTAATAAGATCTTGTTGTTTCCTGTGGATCCGACACAGAGAGTGGACTTCAGACAGAAAGCGTGGAAGAGATTTTAGAGGCCGTGTGTGGCAACAGGAAGTTTCTGTGTGTTTGCTGATCTTACATGTGGAAAACAACACGTGATGTTTGTGAAGTTCTACAATGATCATTGTTCTCACAGCATTTTGAGTGGGAACAGTTCAAACTGGGAGTAGTGGGAGTTATTTACTGATTGAAACAAGCTGAATGTTTCTGTGACGATGAAGATCAGCAGCTCAGCTGATCAATGAACTGACATCTATCAGTCGTTTCATGAGATGAAGTCATCAGCAGACATTTGTTCTGACTGTGTGATGAATGTCAGAACGTCAGGGCTCTGCTTTAGTCACTGCTTGATGATCATTGGCTCATTGTTGAATCCAGGGCCCAGTCTGACCTCTGACCTTTGCTGCAGGTCTTCTGTGTTATCTCCACTTTCATGTCTGATCTTCTGCTGTATCGTCCAAAATAAACATCTGGATTATTTCCAACACTTCAGCAGATCTTTAGTTTGGGCAGTGCAGCACAGAATAACACATATTGTACTATACTGCCCACTTCCTGATCTTATTGGATCTGTGTGTGAGGTTGGTGAAGGAAACACATGTTTACTGAGTGAGTCGCTGCCATTAGGAACTAGTTTTTATATCACAGCCTGGAAATCACACAGGACCATTTCTGCAAGTGAAAAGTCGTCATTGGAGGAAAATGATTATGTAGTTTATGCGACTGAAGAATTGTCCCAACTACATGTGCTGCTGACCTTTGACCTTTCCTTTAGGTGCACAGAGGAGTCTGTGGAAACATCCAGAACTGAGGCAGTGCTACAGATGCTTCAAATAAAGTGGTGTATTATCCATGTTTTCTATGGATCACATCCAGTATCCTGATCTAACGAGCCCCCTTTTTGTGGATTTTAGAGCCTCTGACTTTTGCTGCGTCTCATTTCAAGCACAAGAGCAAGAAGTGGATGAAGAAATGGGGCGAGTGGGGTCAGTGTGGTGCACGTCAGCTGTGCTCACACATGCTTTCACAAAGAACATGTGTGTTCATCGGCAGCATTAAGGTGCACTTTAGTCTTCATAATAATAAAGTATTCTGACTTTATTCTTCTGAATCCTCACAGTCATGTTGCAGCTCTGCTCTGCTTTAAGAACATGTTCTACCAGGATGTTACTTTCCTAAACGTGTTCTCCAAATGTTCCAAAGACTTTGTTCTTGTCAGAGGTAGTGTCGTGGATGAGAGAAGGAGGACCCAAACGCTGGACTCACAGGCAGGTAGGTGAAGGTGGATGTTTATTGCCGAAGGAGCGAGCAAACAGTACAGAGGGAGGAAATGGCTGGCTGACTGAATGAATGAATGACCAAAGGACTGACTGACTGACTGAACATACAGACGACATAGACATCAGACGTACATCATCAATGACCCGACACTGAATGGGTAGAACAGAGGGCTTAAATACACAGACTGGTGATAATGATGATAATGAGAGAACGGTGAGTACACAGCTGAACATAATGAACTAATGATAATGGGAAGAGGACTGAACATAATGCACACAGACCAAGGCTAACACAATAAAACAGGAAGTGGAACAGGCAGTAGATAAACAGTGAACGTGAACTGAAAATACTGGGTCACCGACCCAGGAACCCTGACAGTACCCCCCCCCCTTCAAAGGCCGGCACCCGACGGCCAAAAGAAAAAGAACCAGAACAGGGCGGGCGGAGGGGGCCCAGGACGGAGGGACGGAGTCCACACAGAGACAGTTCAGGTGGGTGGCCACGTGGAAGGCAGCAGCGACCACTGAGCCGGTCCGGTAGGTGGCTGCGGCGGTCGAGACGAGACTGTTCCGGTGGACCGACCGTGCGGAAGGCAACGGCGGCGGCGAAGGAGACGACGGAGCAGTTCAGGGGGCCGACCGCGTGGAAGGCAGCGGCGGCTCTCCAGTGTTAGGCGTGCTGGCCACGGCCCGGTGGGCACAGGACCAGACGAGGCCGGCCCAGGCGACGACGGGGCCGGACCAGGCGAAGCACAGGCTGGAGCTGCAGCAGGTGAAACAAAAGCCAAAGTCGAGGCTGGGCCAGACGAGGACGAAGACTCTGAGGCTGGGCCAGACGAGGACGGAGGCTCTGAGGCTGGAGCCGGACCAGGCGGAGCAGAAGCAGAGGCCGACGCCAGACCAGGCGACGTTGAAGGCGATGCAGAGGCCGGGCCGGGCGTGGGTGCAGCTGAGGCAGAGGCCGGGCGTGGGTGCAGCTGAGGCAGAGGCCTGACCAGGCGTGGGTGCAGCTGAGGCAGAGGCCTGACCAGGCGAAGTTGAAGCCTCTGGCTGGAGACAGGCCGGGCCAGCGGGTGCGGAAACCCCTGGCTGAGGAGCGGCCGGGCCAGCGGGTGCGGAAACCCCTGGCTGAGAAGCAGGAGAGCTCACAGCTGGCTCTGGGTGCTGTGGCTGCAGGTCCGGGAACCGAACAGGATGGTGGACAGGCGACTGGGAAACAGGAGGCGACTGGACTGACTGGACAGGGGACTGAGCTACAGGAGGTGACTGGGGGACAGGAGCAGACTGGACTGACTGGACAGGGGACTGAGCTACAGGAGGTGACTGGAGGACAGGAGGGGACTGAGCTACAGGAGGTGACTGGAGGACAGGAGGGGACTGAGCTACAGGAGGTGACTGGACAGCAGGTGAGTGAACTGACTGAAGGGAAAGCTGAACAGCAGGTGAGGGAACTGACTGGAGGGAAAGCTGAACAGCAGGTGAGGGAACTGACTGGAGTGGAGATGCTAAGGGAGGAACAGAGGCAGGCGTGGCTGACGACGGAGCTGAGGTTGGTGTGGCTGATGGCTGAGCTACAGACTGGGCTAGACAGGGAGATAAAGCTACAGCCTGGGCTAGTAAAGCTGGTGCCTGAGCAGGGGACACTTCAGCCAGCCTAACCAGGGATAAAGCTAGTGCGTGAAAGGCTGGATCAGGTGGTGGATGAAGTGGTGGACTGATTGGCTCTTCCGTGCTTCCAGAGCGTGAGGGCACTGGCTGGAGAGCCTCAGCTGAGTCTCTAGGGGGGTCAGGCCGGATCCTGGCCGCCCTCAGCCTAGGTGCTGGGACAGGCACGGGAGGTGGCTGGACACTAGTGATGTGACGTTCTGTATCGGGGCTTCGAAGCGTGTGTCGAGTAATGGAGGGGGCGTTTCCGCGAAGCGCGTATCGAGGCTTGCTTCATTTATGGGAGGAGCTGAAAATGATGACGTCCGAAGCCTCGCTGCCCGGCTGTACCACGTGACTGGTTCATGAAGCGGTTCGAACTTTGCCGCAAATAATCATTTTCCACACTGCCAGTATAAATATACACAGTACACTGCATCACTACACTATAGGTGTTTTACACACTCCTTTTGTTGTTGACATTTACAGGCTGTGTGCAAAAAGGCCACACTCTTCAAATTCATGCCAACTAATATTTTTACGTCCAGTAGGTGTCCTGCTAGAGCAAATGAAGCTTCAAGAAGCTTCGCGTTGGGGTGAACCAATTGGATGAAAAGCATCAGTGCTTCATGAGGCTTCATCTGCCCATCACTACTGGACACCAGTCACCCCCACCCGAGGAACAGAGGTGGGTGTGGAGGTATACGGGGTCACAGCTGCCCTCGTCCTGGGTGCGGGCACAGGTGTGGGTGTCGGCTGACTGACAGGAGTGGAAATGATGACTGGGCGAGTGATACTGACAGGTCTATCTGGATTTATTCTGGTCCTTCTGCCACCACTATTTACAGTCTTTGACTGAACAGTCTTTGGGGGAGCAGAGCAGAAAAAATCTTCCCAGTCCACTTCATCCTCTAGGAGGGAAACATCCCATGAATCAGAAAAGAGTCTATTGTGTGTTTTAAGTGAATAATCAGATGGTGAGTGCGAAAAACAGTCACTGGAGCTCACCATCGGGAGTTGCTGGAAATAGTCCTTGTTATGGCGACGTGTGCGCCGCTTTCTCCGGGAAGAGGCAGTGGGCGGGGTACACAGCCGAGCCTCTGGCACGGGAGCCTCCATTGAGCCGAGGTGGGAGGCGGAGCCACCGTGCCATGGCGAGGTTGAAGGTCCGGTGAGTAAAATGGCTGGTGGGCGAGCGAGGAGCGGAGCAGCGGAAGAGCGAGCGGCCGAAGCCTGGCCTGTGACGCCCACTCTCCGCGGCGAATGCTCCGATGCAGGTGAGGCAGCAGGTGGAGGACCGCGGCGTCTCCGAGGCCCGCCCAGAGCCAGGCGAGTCCCCTCAAAGACGTGCTCCCTCTCTGAGAAGAGCCGCTGTTTCCACCTGAGCTTCTCCGCCCAAATGGAGAGCGCTACGTCCTGCCGCTCGAAAAGGTCCGAGTCCGCTGGGTCCACAACGCGTGGTCGGGTCATTGTGTCAGAGGTAGTGTCGTGGATGAGAGAAGGAGGACCCAAACGCTGGACTCACAGGCAGGTAGGTGAAGGTGGATGTTTATTGCCGAAGGAGCGAGCAAACAGTACAGAGGGAGGAAATGGCTGGCTGACTGAATGAATGAATGACCAAAGGACTGACTGACTGACTGACTGACTGACTGACTGACTGACTGACTGACTGACTGACTGACTGACTGACTGACTGAACATACAGACGACATAGACATCAGGCGTACATCATCAATGACCCGACACTGAATGGGTAGAACAGAGGGCTTAAATACACAGACTGGTGATAATGATGATAATGAGAGACCGGTGAGTACACAGCTGAACATAATGAACTAATGATAATGGGAAGAGGACTGAACATAATGCACACAGACCAAGGCTAACACAATAAAACAGGAAGTGGAAAAGGCAGTAGATAAACAGTGAACGTGAACTGAAAATACTGGGTCACCGACCCAGGAACCCTGACAGTTCTAAGTAGTTCTACATGATGAAACATCCACACTAAGTTTAAGAAGGACACACAAACACCATCTGTCCTTTCATCATGTGTACAAACGTGTTCAGATGTCAAATGTACCGTGAATGGATGCAAATGTGGATCGTTCCAATAAAATGAGACAGTTTTGTAAGTGGATCACAGTTTGAAGTTCATTGAAACCTATAAGAACATGTTATTCAAACCAATTTTATCCAACAGGAAGAAGCATCAGGGGAACAGGAAACATTCAAACATGTTTACTGTAAGAACTGCACAAAGGAAGGAAACACAATCCTACACACGAGCACTTTAAAATGGACATTTAGCTTTTCAAACATCAGGGAGCTGCAATAACAACACTGAGCCCATTCTGATCAGACTGAAAGATTTATAGAGATTTATCCATGTGCTGGAAAATGATTTGATATCAACATAGATGCAGATTAGCAGGAGCATTTTCTTCATATTGATTTAGAGTTCAGTACCAGGAATATGTAGAATTAACATCTGTGTGCATGACGAGTGATGAAAATTCAAAGTCAGGCTTTCAGAGGATGTCAGAATTGGTGTCTCTATCTGTGACTGTCCCAGAGGAACTTACCTGGGGGATTATTACAGATCTGTCTATATAGAAAGACTTGCATTGATTCACAGTGTACAATTCTTTCTAATCTATTAACATCTTCCTCCAAATCCTGTTTCTGCTGTTTAATGACATATGTCTGAATACAGACAGTGGAAAAATGTCAGTCCTAGTCTTACTGGATCTCAGTGCAGCATTTGATACAGTTGACCACAACATATTACTCAAACGACTGGAGAACTGGACAGGTCTTTCAGGAACTGTACTAAACTGGTTCAAAACATACTTAGAAAACAGGAAATACTTTGTATCAATAGGTAACTTCACATCTGAGCAGACAAGTATCACATGTGGAGTTCCCCAAGGTTCCATCTTGGGACCCTTTCTGTTTAACATTTACATGCTCCCACTGGCACAGATTATAAAGAACAACAAAATAAACTGTCATAGCTATGCAGATGACACACAAATATATATCACAATGTCACCAGGAGACCAAGGCCCCGTACAATTTTCTCCAGCTAAACAAAACAAAACTGAGGTAATAGTCTTTGGCGCCAAAGAAAAACGATTACAGGTCACCAGAGAACTTCAATCTATACATCTAAAAACCACAAACCAGGCGAGACATGTGGGTGTAGTGATGGATGCAGACCTAAACTTAGAAAAACACATTAAGACAATAACAAAATCAGCTTACTATCGCCTCAAGAATATATCAAGGATAAAAGATCTGATGTCTCAACAGGACCTGGAAAAACTAGTCCATGCATTCATCTTTAGTAGGCTTGATTACTGTAACAGCATCTTTACAGGTCTACCTAAAAAATCAGTCAGACAACTACAGCTCATTCAGAACTCTGCTGCTCGAGTCCTCACTAAGACCAAAAAAGTGGACCACATCAGTCCAGCTCTGAGGTCTTTACACTGGCTGCCTATCCGTCAGAGGATAGACTTTAAAGTTCTGATGCTGGCCTATAAAGCTCTGAATGGTTTAGGACCAAAATACATCAGTGACCTCCTGACCCAGTATGAACCTTCCAGATCACTCAGGTCATCTGGATCCGGTCTTTTATCAGTTCCCAGAGTCAGAACCAGACACGGAGAAGCTGCATTCAGCTTTTATGCTCCTTATATCTGGAACAAACTCCCAGAAAGCCTCAGATCAGCTGAAACACTCAGTTTATTTAAATCCAGGTTGAAGACTCACCTGTTCTCAGCTGCATTTGAATAAAGCACCAAATCCACACTTTTAAGCTTAAATTTCAAAACTTACATTTAACTACTGATTTTATCTACTGTTCTGATCTGTTTTGATTTTATATACTGTTTTGTTTGTTTGTTTGTTAATTAGTTAGTTTGTTTGCTTGTTTTAATCAATTTTAAATCATGCTTTTTATTTGTTTTTGTTTCTAATGTCTCTGTAAAGCACTTTGAATCACCTTGTTGTTGAATTGTGCTATACAAATAAACTTGCCTTGCCTTGCCATCAGAAGGGCTCAAACCTCCTGCTGTTTCTACTGGACCATAAATTCTACTTTATGATCATCTTCAAAAATAAAAACGTGAGTTTATTTGTGAACTCTGTGAAATGTGTCTGATGTTTAGTTTGAACCAATCCTGTGTCAGCCGCAGCCACATCATTGCCACACATACAAATGGGTGCGTTCCTGTTTAGACCTGCTGGCTGTCAATAGGCTTCATTCCATTTCAGACTGCCGGTGGTCGGCTGTGATCTAAACTCAACATGGCTCCTGTGTTAGAAGAGCCTCTGATTTTAAACTTTGCACATTTAATAGTTTCTTTCCAACACTGTGGAGCTACCAGCCCAGTATATGTAGCCACAGTAGATGGAGTTATCAAGCTGACTGACAAACATCAGGACTCATGTGATCCCTACATGTGGACCTTTCACAGATGGATCCAAGTGCAGATTCAACTCTGCATTACATTTGACTTCAGCTGTTACACGCTTTCTAGCTGTGTCACTTCCTGCTTTTTGGATCAGATAGTTTATTCATGTCCACAAATGTTTGGCTGCATGTTTTTATCATCTATATTTCCAGTCTTCATACAGCCGATATTTCATGTGAACTCCAACCTGCCAGCTGCCATGTTTTCAGGGTTCATTCAGTGTTGAAATGTAGGACAAACAGCAGCACATGTTCTCTAAATGTTTGCAGTCATTTTACATGAAGCTGATACTACATGAGACATTTTCCATATTTACTGTCTTTGAACAGAGAATAATAAAGCCATCAAACATATACAGGCTGTGCAAATACAAACTTCTGTGGTGCATTTGATGACCTGCAGAGGAGAACAAGTCGGGCTTTTCAGCCCTAACACAACCTCTTTGTTCTCAATACTACAAAACCTTCAAAGGCTGATATGCAAGTTTGCATGAATCACCAACACAGTAGTGTTTGTTTCTAGTATAATTATAAATAAGCTGATCAGATATCTGCTGACTGATTAGATCCTGTATCTATTACAGATGAACTGGATATCACAGCGCATGTTGTTAATCCGTCATATCAAACTAAACCGTGTTGCTGGTGTAAATATCCTCCAATAAAGTCAGATGAGGGCTGCTGTTGCCAGGTAACGATGATGTCACACTGGATCTTCTGATCTTTAGCATCGTAGCGCTCGGAGTCTGATGTTGGCTCATGTGTTGTTAAACACCAACATGACGTTCTACTAGTCAAGGCCTCAGCTTATTATATACCTATTATATTCTAGTATCAAATACACAATTTTCAAATGGAGGCCTAATAACAGATTATATTGTTCTCTTCCAAGATGGTTGCTGGCATCCACCAGTAACCTTTCAAAACAAAATGTCTAATTTCACTGCATTGACAGTAGGTAAAGAATTAAACTGACATTACTCCTCCACTGAATCTACATAAATCAACAGTTAAATAATGTCAGTTCTTCCGTGTTCTCTGGAATCAATCACAGCAAAGAAATTAGACTGTTTCTTTTGAAAAATGTTGGGAAAGAACAAATCAAGATCAAAAATCAAGATTCAGTTAAACAACAATTATAACTAAA
Organism: Maylandia zebra; assembly: GCF_041146795.1. NCBI lineage: Eukaryota > Metazoa > Chordata > Actinopteri > Cichliformes > Cichlidae > Maylandia > Maylandia zebra. The sequence continues at coordinate 1,788,226 of NW_027490041.1, forward strand.
CAATTTGAGATAATGTTAGTTTCCATTAACATTAAATTAGGTTACTGAATTGGCAAACACCTTCCTATTAACATTACCCATTTTACCCCAATAACTAAAGAAATTAGCACTTGCAGGTCAAAACCTTTATTCAAGAGATGCAAAAATAACATTGATACAGTGACTGTCAAAAATTACAGCACTGATCATACTGTGACATGTTGGTTCAAAACAGCACACTTAGAAATATTCAACGTTCTTTACTTCAACTGAATGAAACTGAAAACACCATTTCACACGACCCATATGGGATATTTAGACTGTATAACTGTTCACGCTACATCTCTTCACTAGTAAAAGAAAGAAAAAATACAAAGAGAAATTTAAAAATGCTGCCAAAGTGCTGCACAGAGCAAAAGGAAAAACAAACAACAACAAAAAAATGGCCCTGTCCTCATGGCAGTTGCAGTGTATATAAAAATGAACCCTGCGATCTGTTCCTCCAGCTTCAAAAATGCAGCAGAACAAGTGTGAGATTTAAATGTCTTCTCACCTAGAGCTGATCAACTTAAGATAAGATAAGATAAGATAAGATAAGATAAGATAAGATAAGATAAGATAAGATAAGATAAGATAAGATAGAACTTTATTAATCCCTCGGGTGGGTTCCTCTGGGAAATTCGATTTCCAAAAAAGCACAGCACCGACAGAAGTTACAGAGTTATACACACACACATATATATAAATACAGAGACAATATAAATAAAATATACGAAGGGGATAAATAGAATAAATAGGAATAAAAATAAAAATACAAGTGAATTGCACATTTCAAGTATTGAGTCTATTGCACCGTTGACTATTTACAAAAGTATTGCACAAGGTATTGTACAGTGAGGTGAAGAGGCACTACAGCTTAGTTGTTCCCCCCTCCTTTGTCCTCCTGTTTCCCCTCCCTCTCCCCTCCAGAGAGGAGTTAAACAGTCTGATGGTGTGTGGGACAAAGGAGTTTTTAAGTCTGTTAGTTCTTGTCTTTGGGAGAAGCAACCTGTCACTGAACAGACTCTTCTGGTTGTTAATGGCCGTGTGCAGAGGATGCCTGGCATTGTCCATAATGTCCATCAGTTTCTTTAATGTCCTTTTCTCTGCCACTGTCACCAGAGTGTCCAGCTTCATGCCGACCACAGAGCTAGCCCTCCTTTTTTTTTTTTTTTTTTTCTAAATGACATCAGAAACAGCAGTATGCGACATTACGTGATGGCAGAGCTTCAGTTCATCCTTTGTCATTTTTTTTTTTTTTTTTTTTTTAATAAATAGGACAGGGGGAATGAATGAGAGAGAGAGGGGGAGAGAAAGAAAGAAAACCCAAGGGGAGAAGAGACGGTGAGAAGGGGGGGGAAGAGAGACAAAAAAACAAAACAAAAAAAAAGAACTCCTGGGTCACCTGTATGGAGAAAAAACAAACAAACAAACAAACAAACAAACAGAGGAGACAGCAAACAACAAAGAGCAACATAATAATAGAGAAAACAAAGCACCATCACAATAAACTAGCTAGTCATAGATATCAGTATTTACTAAGTAATAAACGATATTGTGCAGCACGCAAGATAGACAGCGCACAGTGTGCTTTGAGGCAGCAGCCAAGAAAGCTTTAGTCCGCGTCTGTGAATACCCATGTGTGCATACCTGTGTGGATCAGCATGCTTGCATTCCAAAGGTTTCTCCATGTAATGATCTGCTAGGGAGTGTGGGGGGGCCACAGCCCCGTCCTCCAGGGTGTGAAGCGGGTATGGAGGAGATCAAAACTCCAGACATCCAGAGGCCCCCAGAACACAAGAGACCATGGAAGACCAACAGAGGGGCAGCCGCGCCACTGTTCCAGAGCTAGCCCTCCTGATCAGTTTCTCCAGCCTGGATGAGTCCCTCTTTGCTGTGCTGCTCCCCCAGCACACCACAGCATAGAAAAGTACTCCAGCAACCACCGACTGGTAAAACATCCTCAGGAGCTTCCTGCAGATGTTAAAAGACCTCAGCCTCCTGAGGAAGTACAGTCGGCTTTGGGCTTTTTTATACAGGTGCTCTGTGTTGCATGACCAGTCCAGTTTATTGTCCACCCACAGCCCGAGGTACTTGTACTTGTTGACCACCTCCACCTCCTCCCCCTCTATCTGAACCGGCAGTGGACCTGCTCTAGACCTCCCGAAGTCCACAACCAGTTCCTTAGTCTTTGAGGTGTTGAGTTGCAGGTGGTTTGTGTGACTCCATGCGACAAAGTTCCTCACCAGACTTCTGTACTCCTCTTCCTGATCATCCCAGATACACCCCATGATGGCTGTGTCGTCTGCAAACTTCTGAATGTGGCATAATTCAGAGTTGTAGCAGAAGTCAGAGGTGTACAGGGTGAAGAGAAGAGGGGACAGCACAGTTCCCTGTGGTGCTCCTGTGCTGCTGACCACTGTGTCAGACGTGATGTCCTTCAGCCTGACGTACTGTGGTCTGTCGGTGAGGTAGTCGGAGATCCAAGCCACCAGGCAGGGGTCCACCTCCATCCTGTTCAGTTTTTCCTGAAGCATACAGGGCCGGATGGTATTAAAGGCACTGGAAAAGTCAAGAAACAGTATCCTGACCGTGCCTTTTCCCCCATCCAGGTGTGAGTGGGCTCTGTGTAGGAGGTACAGGATGGCATCCTCCACTCCGACACCCGCCTTGTATGCAAACTGTAGTGGGTCCTGGGCATGTTGTACCTGTGGTCGGAGGAGGTTGAGGAAGAGCCGCTCTAGAGTCTTCATAAGATGTGACGTCAGTGCCACCGGTCGGAAGTCATTCAGCTCATTGGGCCGGTTCTTTTTAGGGACCGGGACGATGCAGGATGTCTTCCATAGGGCGGGCACTCTCCCCAGTCGCAGACTGAGGTTGAAGACTCGTTGTAGCGGCTCCCCAAGTTCAGCAGCACACGCCTTTAGCATCCTAGGACACACCTTGTCTGGGCCTGCTGCCTTTCTGGGGCGAAGCTTCCTCAGTTGTCTCCTGACCTGATCCACTGTGACACTGGGAGATGTTTGGGAAGAGGGGAGGGGGGGAGATGTCTTGCTGCTGAGAGAGGGATTGGAGGAGGGGGGTGTCATGGTGTCAGGAAGGGGGGGAAGCGAGGGAGGTAGGAGAGTGGGGAGAGGACTCTGTAGTAAAGGTGAGGGTGGGGGGGTTGTGGGCTGGTCAAACCTGTTGAAGAAGTTGTTGAGTTCGTTTGCCTTCTCCACAGTCCCCCCCACTGTGCTTTTCTTGGTGTTGTGGCCTGTGATGGTTTTCACACCATTCCAGACCTCCCTCATATTGTTCCTCTCCAACTTCTGCTCCACCTTCCTCCTGTAGGTGTCCTTTGCTTCCCTCAGGCAGCGTTTCACCTCCCGCTGTGCTGCCTTCATCTCCTCCTTCACTTTGCTCCTGAAAGCCTTCTTCTTCATGTTGAGGACAGCTTTGACTTCCTGTGTTACCCACGGTTTGTTATTAGGATAACACCGTACCGTCTTAGCAGGGGCGACCGTGTCCACACAAAAGTTGAGGTAGTCTGTAAGACAGTGTGTCGCCCCCTCTATGTCCTCACCATGTGGGCTCAGGAGCACATCCCAGTCTGTGGTGTCATAGCAGTCTCTCAGAGCATCCTCCTTTTCTGGGGTCCATCTCCGGATGGAGCGCGTTGTGACAGGCTGCCTTTGGACGAGGGGTGTGTATTGTGGCTGTAGGTAAACCAGGTTGTGGTCTGACTTCCCTAGTGGGGGGAGGGGGGTGGCTCTGTATGCATCTCTCACATTAGCATACAGTAGGTCAATTGTCCTGTTGCTCCTTGTGGGACAATTCACAAACTGGTGAAAAGCAGCCAGAGTAGAGTCCAGTGTGGCATGGTTAAAGTCTCCAGATATAATAATGAAAGCCTCGGGGTTTTGTGTCTGAAGTCTTGCTGTGACTGTGTGTATTTTCTCACAGGCAGCTGTTGTGTCGGCCCTCGGAGGGATGTAAACATACACACAGATCACATGACTGAACTCCCGAGGTAGATAATATGGCCGCAAGCTAACAGCTAGCAGCTCCAGGTCCGGACGGCATACCGAAACTTTAACGGAGACGTGTCCAGGGTTACAGTATCTGTTGTTAACGTAGACAATGAGTCCCCCACCTCTGCTTTTTCCGCTGGCCTGCGTGTCCCTATCGGCTCTCACGGGTGTGAAACCGCATAGGTCTACGTTAGCCTGCGGCGTTAGCTCGGTTAGCCACGTCTCCGTGAAGATAAACAAGCTGCACTCACGGTATAGTCTGTGGTTGTTCAGAGCGCACAGTTCGTCAATCTTATTCTGTAACGAGTTCACGTTGCCCATGATCACTGTCGGGATTGATGGTTTGAATCGCCTCCGGTGATCCGCTCTCCTCGCTCCAGCTTTGCAGCCTCTGTAGCTCCTCTTTAGCTCGGCCGGGATGTTGTGTCGCATGCCGGTCTGTCCCTTTGTTTTTAGTGCCAGCAGCTCCGCTCTCGAATAGATGAAGGAACTGGTTCCAGAAGTTTTAAAAAGTGCATTATCCATCTTGTATCGCTATATCTAAGAGGTATAAGTAGAGGAAGGTGAAAAAAAAGTTTGAAAAGCCTAGTCTAAAAAGTTAAAGTTAACAAAAAGGTGCGGTGTTGCAGAGCTACTTGGAAAGGCTGCCGTCACTCCAGCGCCATCTTGATGATGTCATCTTGATGACTTGCATGCATAACAGTGAGCTTTCCTTGCAGGAGCAGTTTTGTCTTAGTTGTGAGCTTTTCTTGTACCGGACTCTGCGCCCTAATTTTAGTGTCAGACCACACATTCAGAGTATTCCATCAGAACCAACCACGACGCAAGAGGAACACTGATGACGTGCAACCCCATGACCCAATCTGGGGCAGTGATGTACCAGCGGAGTTCAAGTTGTGGACCACCAGACAGAAGGTCCTGCACTCACTGTTCCCATGGGTCGGAACTGGAAAAAACACGTTAAGAATTGAGACTCTTGACTACCGATTTGGACTTTTCCTGAACAGCTCAACAAAGATAAATAAGGCTCAGAATGAGGAAATCGACGCGATCAGAATAGTGGTCATGCAACACAGGGTCGCCCTGGACATGATTCTCGCTGAGAGAGGGGGCCTCTGTGTCTTATTCAACACCACTTGTTGCACCTATATCCCGGACAACGTGCACTCCTTGACCATGACCACCGCCCTAGACAAGTTGCGACAACTGAGTAATGCGCAGCAACAAGACTATGTCACGAACAATGAGGACTGGCTGACCTGGCTGCTGAGTGGCAGCTGGAAGACCCTCGTGATAAAAGGACTCGTACTGATAGGAGTTCTGCTTCTATTATTGTGCTTGTTTTCTACATGTATCCTACCATGCATAAGATCCATGATTGACAAAATGGTACAGGCCACAGTAATTACCTATGTTGGACTGCCACTAGAAGATGAATCGGATGAAGAAGATTTAGTATAGAAACACACACACACATACTGAATGATGCTACAATTGAAAATGTTATAAGCAAGTGATTGTTGGCTGATAATAAAGTATGATTAAGTGAAAAATATTAACATCAGGAGGGGATGTTAAAGAAGAAACGCTTTTATGAGTTTTATGTTGCATTAAAGTATATGTTCATATTTTACTCTTAATAGGAAAAGAACAAAATGTACTACTCGCTCTGTTTATAGAAAGAGGAAGTTCACCCTATGACATTTATACGAACTTAGACACACACACACACATATATGCAAAATTAGAGGAAACTGCTATGCTTGTTTCACCCTGCTATAAATAATAAACGACTACTGCAGCTCGGTGTGAGTCCTCTCTGAGCCCTCACCCGTGCAGCACGTTAACCGTCTCCAAGTGTCTCAGTGTTGTTTATTCACCTGTTTGATAACTGTAAATCTCTGACAAGAGTTTATTTATATCATCTTCACGTGAACACATTCAAGAACATCACAGATGAAGAAACATTAAAAACTTCCACACTACATGAAGCAAGAAAAATAGTTTATTCCTTTATGTAGAAAAAACAGAAACATCAAACATCACAACAGACTCTCTTTGAAAGAACTAAAAACCTTTGTTCTCATGGTCCAATCATGAGTGAACTCCCCGATGAAGCCTTGTGTGCTAAAACATGTCAGAGTTTTAAAGGTTAAACATGAGTTTCCAAAACGTTTTGCTGGAGAACAATGAACTATTTGACTGAGTTTCAATCATTTACAGACGAGCAAAACCAGGACAGAGAAAAAAGGACAAAACTGACTCAGTAAAAAACAGAAAAGAAGATCCCATGTAGATCTGTATTATGTAGAAGTTCAGCCCAGCAACCAGTTCAGTTCAACACAAGTTTAAATGATTCTATCTGAACTCTGTGGAGCCTGATCTCAAGCTTTTTGAGTCTGACACAGAAACCAGAGGATCTTTCTGTGTCTTCAGATTCACTGTGATCCAGTGATGGGAGTGATTTCAGCCCTGAGTGATCGCGCTGATGTTTGCACAGAGCAGACAATGAGGTGAATGTTTGGGCACATTGGTAACAGTGAAACAGTTTATTAGTAACGTGGGATCGTTTGTGTGCAGAGTATGAACTGAGATTCCTGAAGCTCTTGTCACACTGGTCACAGCTGTAGTTTCCTTCTATGTGTGTTCGTTCATGACTGTTACGATGACCTGAATGCGAGAAGCTTCTCTCACAGTGTCTGCACTTGTGTGGTTTCTCTCCTGTGTGGACTCGTTTGTGTGATTTAAGGTCCCTTGCAGTGGTGAAGGATGACCCACACTGATCACAGAGGTGCTTTTTAACCCCACTGTGAATCAGTTCATGTTGTTTTAACTCACTTGGTGTGGTGAAGCTTCTCCCACATTCTTTGCAGTATTTCAGTTTGTCTCCAGTGTGTCTACGTTGATGTGTTTTAAGGGCAGCTTGCCAACTGAAAGTTTTTCCACAGAGGTCACAATGAAAGTCTTTCCCACCACCACAGTGATGACAGGGTTGAGAACTGGATCCATCTGTGTCGCTCTGCTTCTAAACAAAGACACAAAGACAGTGTAAGTCAGTCCTTCAACATTTGTATCCTGAACGTCGCCTGAAATAAAGAGCATCTCTGCAGACGTCCAACTACATTTGACTGTTTCAGTTAACACACTCAGTTTACTGGGCTGCAATAACTACAATACTACCACCATAATACTACAGTAATACTAAAATCATAACTGAAAGGAAAATCTGAATAATCACTCAGAGCTGCTTTTCCATGCAGTAGAATTGCTAACATGCTAACACAGTTTAATGAGCAGAGTTGTTCCAAACAGTCAGGCTAAAATGACAAGATAACAATATAAATACATACCTCACAGTAGCTGCACTTGTAGAGTCTCTTTCTGGTGTGGATCTGTTGGTGTCGTCTCAGGTAACGTGGAGATTTAAAAGTCTTCTCACACAGGTCACATTGATAAGGTCTCTCCTCAGTGTGGGTAAACATGTGTCGTTGTAAGTCTGTGTGACTTATAAACTCTTTGCCACACTGTTCACAGCAGTACACATCATGTCTGGTGTGAATGCGTAGGTGTGTATTTCGGCTCTCTCTCTGGCTGAAAGTTTTTCCACAGATGTCACAGCTGTATGCCTTAATTCCAGAGTGGGTAACTAGATGCCTCTGTAAGTGGCTACTGTTAGTAAAAGCTCTGCCACACTGATCACAGCTGTATGCCTTAATTCCAGAGTGGGTAACTAGATGACTCTGTAAGTGGCTACTGTGAGTAAAAGCTCTGCCACACTGATCACAGCTGTACGCTTTAACTCCACTGTGGATGAGTTGGTGTTTTTTTAGGTAACCCTTCCTGGAAAAAGACTTTCCACACAAGTCACAGCTGAACGGTCTCTCTCCAGTGTGGATGACCTGATGCTGTTTTAGTTTATCCCTCACAGTAAAACCCTTCCCACACTCGTCACAGCTGTATGGCTTAATTCCAGAGTGGGTAACTAGATGCCTCTGTAAGTTGCTACTTTGAGTAAAAGCTCTGCCACACTGATCACAGCTGTACGCTTTAACTCCACTGTGGATGAGTTGGTGTGTTTTTAGGTGACCCTTCAAGGAAAAAGACTTTCCACACAAGTCACAGCTGAACGGTCTCTCTCCAGTGTGGATGACCTGATGCTGTTTTAGTTTATCCCTCACAGTAAAACCCTTCCCACACTCGTCACAGCTGTATGGCTTAATTCCAGAGTGGGTAACTAGATGCCTCTGTAAGTTGCTACTTTGAGTAAAAGCTCTGCCACACTGATCACAGCTGTACGCTTTAACTCCACTGTGGATGAGTTGGTGTGTTTTTAGGTGACCCTTCAAGGAAAAAGACTTTCCACACAAGTCACAGCTGAACGGTCTCTCTCCAGTGTGGATGACCTGATGCCGTTTTAGTGAAGCCCTCACAGTAAAACCCTTCCCACACTCGTCACAGGTGTGTGTTTTCTCTCCCTTTCTTCTGTGAGGTTTGTCGGCCTCCTGAGAGCGCTGACTTCTGGCTCCATGTTGGTCCTGCAGTGACAGAGATACAAACAGAGGCAGTGAGTGAAATGCAGTCGTGGAACAAACTCAACCTTCAAACTCCATTAACACTAGTTTTAAACCTGAAGGTGGAGCGTGGCACCAAACACCTTAAAGGTCTCTTATCCCCACCTGCTGGTAGTTCTAACACATTACATCCAACCTGCTGTTAAAGATAATTCATGACTGTTCAAACACTAAAATCATGCACACACACACACACACACACACACACACACACACACACACACACACACACACACACACACACACACACACACACACATTATTTTATAATTTAGATTATTTTGTTGTTTCCTATTACATATTTCTATAGTTTGTATAGATTTATACAGAATTATTCAGTGATAATAAATCCTATGTTTGTTTATTCTAAAGGAACCCCGTTAGCTTCCACAACAGATGTTGCTCGTCTTCCGTCAAATACTCACATAAAATATTACACAATAAAGTGGATTCAAAATATCCACATAATTTCACTCTTACATCCACAGTGAGGTTTCACAATTGTTCAAATATAAGCAATCAATAATAATAATAATAATATCAATAACATTGAGGCACATTACACAAATTTCAAAAACAAATCATGTCTTACAATATTTACAACAACTAAAAGCTCTGTAAATCGGCTTTTAAGTGTTCATTGAAGTTTTGAATAATTCTCTAATTTTTTAAGGCAACTTATTCCACTTAAAAGTTGCTCTAAATGTAACAGTTTAACAAAACGTTACTTTTAACTCGAGCATTTACTAAATTGCAGCTTGTTGAAAACTGTGTAATATGATGATGTATTTCATCTGGATACTGCAGCTGAGCAGAATAAATGTGGTGTGTTTAACAGAATTGCTTTCTTTAGAACTACAAGTAAGCCATAGAATATTTTAGCCTGTACAGGAAGCCAAGAAAGGTTATTATGCATTTGATCAATATTAGTATAGTATGAACATCTTCACACTAATCTGGACGCCTTATTCTGGACTAACTGAAGTCTGTTAAGATCTGTCTTATTAGCTGCTGACCAAATGATTGAACAATACTCCAGATGAGACATTACTAGTGCATTAATGACATCTTTCATAATGAAGAAGTGATACACAAAGAGCATTTCATAGCCATAGCTATGCCTTGTCGGCAGAGTTATGTGACATTAGTGATGTTTGTACTTTCAGCGTTAACTTGGTTTTAAAGCCTTTAAAATATACGCCGTTCAATAGTCGACCTTAATCTGACAGAGAATGTGATGATTTTGTGGATAATTAAAGTCAGTCATATATCCACAAACACAACAAGCTGAAAGTCAGTGATGCTGCTCGGTTTGCAGTCCTGAACATCACGGCACAAGCAGGATTCACTGCACTGTTAATGTGAGCTGTGTTATATTGCTGCCTCTGTTCGGTGGTGTCGAGCCAAACGCACTTTAACGTGTGTTTGAACGAGCTGACGGTTCACTCGTTAAGCTGAAAGAAAGATGCTTCAATCACAGCAGTCACACATGTGTCCACTGCACCATCTGGAACTCTTCTTGTTTACACTCGTAATAACACAAACACTAAATCCTGCTTCTCTGGTGCTGTTGTGTAGCAGTGTGTACACCTGAGACTGTCACCTGTGTCTGTCCTGCACTCTCTCTCTGTTTCTTTCTCTCTGATTGTGGAATAAAAGTATGAACATGTGTTTATAAGTTACACTTGTGTTTGAATCCTGCAGCTTATCACACATTTGATTTCCATGTGTGACGACTGCAAGTGTCCAGAGTGAGGACAGACTGAGGGAGCCACTGCTGCACATCATCTGTGAGGCTTTGCAGCCCTGATGATCCACCAGGACAAACTCAGCAGTGTGTGAGGAAGAGGAGGAGGAAGAGCCAGCAGCAGCTGACAGATGGAGAGAATAGACAGACTGTTCCCTGTTTGTGAAGGACTGCTAGGAAAGTTTAACATAACTGTCTGTGCTGAATCAGTCTTATTAGGTAATGTTCAAATAATGTGATCATCCCAGTGTTTCCAGTGTGGGAGAAAGTACTCAGAGTACTCAGGGCCTTCAAGTTACACACTATGAAAGGCAGCAACAAGTTTAATGTTCAGAAACCTAAAGTCTGTATCAGCAGCAGGATGGAGCTAAAAATAAATGTTGGTTTCAGTTCTATGAAGCTTTGAGTATTTTGGATCAGTAGCTGCTGTGTTTGTTGCATCATATTGCTGTAACTGTTTATATGCTTTATATATTCTGAGCTAAGTTGATCTATAGTGTTACATCATATTCTATAAGGATGTTATGTGTTTGTAGACTTTCTGCCCAGTTTGACCCATTTAGCAGAAGTCAGCCTGTTTAAGGCTCTGATATCTATTCTGTGTGACTTACAGCAGTTATGACATGGTCTGATTTTCTCACCCAATATAGGAATATTTCATATATCAGTCTACTCTTCATTCTATCAGACACAGTTATCACAGCTCCTACATTTGCTTTTTACACATATATGTAAGCATTGAGCCACATTTAGTACCAACATATTAAATGAACAATATTTGTCTCTTATATATGATACATCTATATACACACTGTCACAGATACTTGTCTGTGAGTGAAGTGATTAATATAATAACTATAATATTGGCCATATTATATTTACATTACCACAGTGAGGTGACTTTAGTCTCATGAACAACATCAGCTAATTGTTATTTACAGCTAATCTTAAACGACTGTTCAGCACAGAAATGAAGCCCAACAATCATGTTTCACAGTCCTGTGGTCTCAGCCTCAGATACTCATCAAATCACACAGAGCTCATGTAGAAACAAATGAACTAAATATGTTCTCCTTCATTTCTGTCAAACAAAGCTGTATGAAACGTTTCCAGCTGTTAGTATCATGGTTGCTAGGCAACCTGGGCAGCGCGACGGAGGCTAGACGTCCCATTTCACGAGCCTACGAGCCTCGCACTTCGGCCTTAGCGGTCTTTGAGTACGCGGCCCTTGAGGACTTTAAAGCTGCAGAACCTGAATCGGGATACAGCCATGATGATCTCCAGCCTCGTGCTCGCCAACATTCTCACCTGAGTTAAGAAGACGATCACTGAAATGGTCTCAGCAGGTCCTTTGATGACAGCAATGAAATGCAGCGGTAAGGCTTTTTGGGGATTAAGTTCGTTTTCATGGCAAAGAAGGACGATGCAGTTCATCTGATCACTCCTCATAACATTCTGGAGTGCAGGCAAAATGCTATTATAAAAACTTAAGCAGCAACTTCTCCAGGTTCCAATATTTATGCAATTCTCAAACCTTTTGGCCACGACTGTATAACCTCTTCTGAAGTTTAGTGGATATTATACATGGTTATGCTCAGGATGTGTCGGCCAGTTTCCACTGGAAACGCCTTTTGGTTAAACTGTCAGCGAGGAATTTGCATTTGCACTGTTACATTTTTATATAACTTTAATGCACATAAACAACAGCTGCTTGTTTCAGTGAAAATACATTGATGGGTTTTTAATAAAGTTGTGGAGCTGTAAAGTATTTTGTCTGGTGTCAATTCTATCGTCAGCTACATCGTTATGGCAAATGTTCAGATGTATATGGTGATAAATATCTTTGGTCATATGGTCCTGCTCTGTCTGTCACCTTCTGTGTTGAGCTCATTGTTTCCTCTGTAGTGGCTGAGCTGAGTCCAAGTAGCTGAAAATGTTCCTCTGCTGCTCCGTCAGACTCTCCTCCTCCTGCTGATCAGCTGGGACACAAAACAGATCTTTGTTAGGCTCCACACTGCACTGAAGAGTCAAAGTGTCTCATATGTTCATCTGACAAGTAAAAGAACACATTTTTGTTTCCCGAGGTGGGCAACTTGTTGGAAACAAACACAAAAGCTTTGAGCACTGATACCTGCCATTGCTGGCATTGAAAGATGCAACGCCAGCAATGTGGATTGTCAAGACTCAAACCAATCATCAAGCAAAGACAACAGGGATCATTTGTTTCTGTTTATTTAGCATTCACAGCATTTGTAGTTGCCTTCTGTGCAAGGGAAGTCCACGCACACTGTGTGGTACCGCCATCCGCAGAAGGTGCATTCAACCTCTGTAAGAGAAACGAGGTTGTCTGAGACTGAAATGATATTCACTAAAGAAGTGGGGATTTGTAAAACTTCAAGTGTATGATAAGGTGAAAACAAATACACAACTGCATGTCATGTAGTTGAAGGTTTTTTTTCTTTTGGAAGACCGGAAAACACTGAACGTTATAAATTAGTCCTTTATTTATCCAGGTAAAAAAAAATCTCATTGAGATTAAAAATCTCATTTCCAAGAGAGACCTGGCGTCATGGCAACACAAGTCACATACCACACAGGTATATAACATTTAAAACAAACACAATATCCCAACATGTGTAACAAATGTATTGTGCTTGAAACAAATTCAGAATAGGTGATAAAGCAGCTGCACATGTGTGTCACGAGTAAATCTGGCTGTATAACAAACAGAAACAAGTGATGCTGCTGTCTTTGCTCAATGGTTGGTTTGAGTCTTGACAATCCACATTGCTGCCATCTTTCAATATGTTGAATGCACCAGTGTAAGTGCAGCCACACAGACTCAATGTGTTCATAGAAACAGGTGCAGATGTGTCACGAGTTCATCCAGCAGTAGCTATGGCACTTGGCCACAGGGGGCAGCAGTGGACTGACCTGCATTCGAGACTGCTCCAGCTGCTCTGTGACAGTCAGTAGATCTGCTACAAATTGCAGATCATATGCAAGTTTTGGAAATGACATTATAAATATTCCTAACTTAGCCACGGCAGCATTGTTGATGTATTACCTATATACTACAAATTATTCCACCTGCTGAAAAGTGGATCTAATGTGGGCGGACTCACACTTAGCAAATAAACCTGTGATGTGAGAATGTAATCAAACTGTTGATCAGAGGCAAAGTAATTTAAAGTTTATGATGCTATCGTCTAATGTTAGCTGACATGATGTTAGCTTGTAAACTTATGTTGTTGTCTGGGTCTCATGTCTGATCTGATGATAATAACTGTGACAACACAGAGATTAAATAAAGGACGTTGGTGGGACTTCTTATGTTAGAACTATAACTTCAGTTAAGGAGTGAGACGTAAGGTGACAAGGAGAATGAAGAGAATGAGAAAGAAGTAACTGGGAAGAGAAAATGAAAACAAAAATTTGAAATGATCAAATTTGTGTTAACAGATGATGGTGATTTTAGAAATTCAAGTGATTTAAAGGTTTTATCCTATTTGTTGTTGTTTTTTTCATATTCTTCTATTTGCAAGAGGTTATTAATAAAACAGGTTCTCTTTCTGGTTTCTCTTTTTGGACGCACTCTCTACAGCTTATCACATCCAAAATGGCGGATGTCAAGTACAAAACCTCGACAGAAACAATCAGCAAGAATTTTAGCATCAGTCCAAAATAAAACTGTCCAACTACAGAGTTTTAAAATCCAACTAAACTATGAACAGAGATCTTTTACAAATAGGCTATTGATGAGATGACAGTGGTAACAAAAACGTACACATCCGCGCACACAGACAAAATGGCGGGAGAGCGTTTAACGGTCGACCTCATGAGTCCGTTACCGTGAACTATGGAGCGGCAGATTTGTGCTGGAACTGAGCTGCACACAGCTGATGTTAGCCAGGAAACATTACACACTGCTAACGTTACCTTCACACGGAGCTCCACACGGAGACGATCAGCGTCAGGCACAAACACCAAGTTCAGAAAAGAGGAACTTTGAGCAGGAAGGAAAGAGTCAGAGCGGCGTTTGAGGACACGTTTACAACCACGAACATCAGAATCTGTCTGTGCTGCATTCAAGTGCAAGTTGGAAACTCACTAATCTCTGTCATGTTGTCCAAAGATGATTTATTTCTGCTGGTTTTCTTGTTTGAAACACAAACATGTGTCAGCACTTTGTTGTTCTTCACCCTGCAGCATTTGAATATTTCAGGAGTAAACTGATCATAAATTCATGAAGTCATGACTGAAAGTGCAGACTGAGAGTGGATCACATGATGTTTGAGGTGTGTCATGTGACATGTTCAGTATTGTCACACATGTCTAGATTGTCCCTGATATCATAACTGCTCAAACACTGATGATTATATTTGAAGAATTATTCCTGATGGCAGCAAAGTTTGAATGGAGCTCTCTGTCTGTGCTGATTTGTCGCCCTCTGGAGGTCAAAGCACAAACTGCATGATGTCACTGTAACCACCACAGTGACAGGAAGTGTTTTTAAATGATGAAATATGTCAGTGATGCTGATAGTGTGTTCATCACAGACGTTCAGGCTTCATGTTGACATGAATCAAAGTTAATGTCATTATGGACCAAGGACAGTACTCTGGGTCTCCTGCAGAACAACTCGAGCTGTGATACCTGAATGAAGAGCCTCTGCTGCTTTAAAGAAGGAGGCTCGAGGCAGAGGTGAGGTGCAGACCAACCAGCTTTTATTCAGCAACTTTAACAGAAGGATGAGAAAAATAAAACTATACAGCACAGTGATGCTGACTGAAGCCACAGCATTAAACTAAACAAGCATCGGATCATCTTTAACAACATCTAATAAATAATGACAACTATTTAATCCTGTATTTCCTACAATAAAGCCTGTTCAGATATTTGTTGCTGATGGAAATGTAAAAGGCTCCCAGGAACCAAAGGACAAAAACAGAGGCAACAGTCACAGCTGCAAAGGATCCCCTAACACATAAACTGGTTCGAAGATATTTTCTAGCTCTGCAGAGGAGCTTGATTGCACGGACAGTAAAAAGTGGATTCAATAACAGCAGCGAGCGCTGAGTGATATAACGGTGCTGCGAGCAGCAGTGCAAAGGCTCACACAGAGACAGCAGCTACACTGTGTGTGGATGTGATCCACAGTCACAGCTGTGGGTTTCAGTCAGTGTGTCTCTAACTTCATGGTCACATTTCAAAGCTTATTGGAGCCAGAAGATGTTCAAGTAAAAGATTTATTGCTGTACTCGTCTACCAGGATAACAGGAGGTTCATAAAGCTGTGTAATACTTCAGCTTTCCATCATGGAGTAGTAGTTGTGTCCCTTTGTGTTTATTAGTGTGTTCACACGTCTACTTTAACTTCACTCTGTAATGAAAGGATTCAAATCCCTGATAAATACATACATGCTGACTCTGAGTCTCAGTGAAGGAGGAAAGGATGGATGAAGGCAGCCTAGTGTGGGTCATGTGTGTCCAGCAGTCATCCAGGGCCTGGATCCATCTGTAACAGGAAGACAAAGTCCAGCCTGTAATCATCCTATCAGGCACAGCGTTTCCATCCAGCATCCTGACGACGCTAACAACCCGTCAAACGTCTCCTCTGGTCCACAGAAGTCACACTTCCTGTGTCATGTTTACCTTTTTAAGTGTGCTATTCAAGCCTGTGTGACCAACTCTGACTCTCCAGATTCCATCCTGGTCTCTGCTGCAGCTTCTTCTACACGACTGTTTTCTGTATAATAATATCTGCCTTTCCCGTCTCTGTCCCAGTGTGCCTGCCACTCGTCCTTCATCTTTACCTCCATTATACTCTTCACCTCACTTTCACTGTATTTTATAGTCAAACCTGCACGACTTCTTCTTGCTGCACCTTTTTAAACTTATCGTCCTGTTCATTGCATCAACACCGATATTCACAGGGAGCCATAAGAAATCCACTTCTATCCCTCTGTGTTTGATTCTATACAGTAAATGAAGTATATCAAAAACAATATGTTGCCTAGAGTCTGAAGACATATCACCTGTGCTCACTAGCACGCTGCTAGAGTCCCAGCAAACCACATACCTCCATATTAGTGCGTCCTCCACCCAGTTCAAGCCAGTAACATCACTACCAGCTCCCAGTATAAACTGCCACATCATCTGTAATTCTTTTACTCATCACCAAACTTATTTGTGGGAGAACAAATGCAGCAGCCGTTCTTTTATCTGACAGTGTTGACGCATCAGTAAATATCCTCACATGACCTGAGGACTTTCCCACTATATGAACCTGCTTTTAGTCGCCCCTCCTCCCTCGCCACAAGCTTCCTTTACAACATAACTTATAAAAAACAACTTTATTGACAATCAGCAATAACAATTACAGACAGTCTAGAAGAAGAATCACATGATCAAGGAGCAGAAGTTTATGGTTTTAATAGCTTTTACATTTTGGGAAAGTTTTAAAAACATTGTTTGGTTTTCTTTCTAAAGCGTTGAAAGGACGGCTTTGCATCAGAAAAGTAAGATCAGCAAATGAATCCATTAAAGTTCTTTTGCCTTGTTTGCAAAAGAAGCCAAACAACATTTGTGTTACAAAGAGAGACTTCAGAACAGATCAAAGATCACAAACATCAGGCACTGATGGAAACAGCCAAACACAGAAACAGAGGCACCAGCAGGTGAAGGAGGCCTGTTGTAGAAATTACTCTGAGTGCTCAGGTAGAAACGCATGAAGAACCAGTGCGTCTAATATTTGGAAACCAGTCTGTGTTTGAGCGTCCTGGATGAAACACAGATCATGTTGCAGAGCGAGGACGTCGTCTTTCCTCCCGAGTGTGTAACTACAGGACGTGTGCAGAAGGTTTAATCGTCCTCCTGACAGTTACTGATGAACGAGTCCTTCAGGGAGGCTCCAGGATCACTGTGGCTTTTACCAGCTGCTGCTAAACTGAGAGGTGTTGCTGCTTCATGTGTGAAGATGTTTGCATGGCTTTAACAGTGCAGACGTTCCTCATGTGCACCCATTTCATATGTTTTATTGTGATGTTTAGTAACATCTGCTTCCCTCCTTCAGGCAGACGATAAAGTGAGCTCAGCCTTAAACATGTGGAGAGAACGTTTGACCGACAGTCCTGGGACGACTGCAGAACAATGGTTTGTTTTTAATGATAAAGTTTCATAATGGAAATAAATGCTGAGCCTGTTTCATGATGTTGGCCCTGCAGCATCAGGCAGGATTAATACTGTAACAAACGTGTGTCACAGTTATAATGACTTTAAATGAAGACTTGGGTTGGATGGAGATGTCAGCTGGATTTGTGCTGACTGTCACTTTAAATGTTTTCAGTTCAGCTTCTAAATCTACTTTTGTATAATGTTTGCTGAGTTTTGCACTTCATGACGCTTTTAAGAAGAGCCAATAAATCCTGACTTTACACAAAAATAAAGGTTTAATGTGTTTAGTGTGACAGTGGAGGAGAGCGCACATAATAAGAGTCATTAACAGAATGGTGACAATTATAATCTGTCTCATTTTAGGAGCAGCTCACAGGCACAACAGACTACAGAGCAATCAAAGCACCAGTTAAACGTCCATGTGACCGGCTTACAGCCAATGAACAATCAGTCCCCACTGTCCCCACCAACATCACTGTACTGGAAAGACTGTGCTGCCATGGTCAGAGATGAACTGGTACTAAAATGTAAGGCAGCTGATGTGTGTGGCCTTAGCAGCACAAATGCATCACGGCTGCAACGCTGCAGTGTGTTTAAAAATTTGAACATTTCTGTGGCTTCAAACCAGCAGCTGTTCTGTACTCAGTCGTGTTTGTGTGTCTGTCAAAGTGATTGTTGTCTTTAAAAAGCCTTTTGTGTTGAGTTTTGTGAGCAGTGCCGAGCTTCTCTGTAGTCTAAGCTGAGTCGATATATTTGATTCCATGTTTGGTGTGATTTTCAAAGTCAGCAGCAGCAAACCCATACGGTAAAAAAATACATTTTTCTGGCCAAAATATATTTCAAATATATGGTAAATATATTTTGTATTTGTGATGCTCCAAAAAAATATATTTTTGAAATTGAAAATATATTTCTTTCAAACCAAAATACATTTCAAAACATATTTTAGGGTGAAGAAAATACATTTCCAACCTTACAGTAGAATGTATATCAAAGTATCCTTTATTTAAAATATATTTAGTGCAATAATGATGATAATGATAACAATACTAAAAGTAACATGTTTTATGCACATCTGCAAAAAACAGTTGGATTCAAACAAAACAGAGTCAAAGGTCTATCACGAATTAGGTTGTTTATTCATTTGCTTACAGTATTTCACATTACACAATATCTCACTATAATGTAGCGTTCATTGACTTTGAAATTATCTGTCAGTGATACAGTAAACAAGATACAACAACTGCTATGTACACTTTAGTTTTTGACAATATATACAATTTAGTACTTAAAGGAACACACTCCACTGTTTTGGAAATAGGCTCATTCTCCATCTCCCTCAGAGTTAAAAATGCAGCGTCTTCTTTCTAGATCCGTACGTTAATAGGGCTCTGGAGCGTGATCTTACGGGATGGGGCGTAGCCACGATTTTTGGTCAAGGCGCCATATTAGCAGGCCAAACAAATGCTTGCTGTGTGGTCGGTTGTAATGTTAGATTGCACTACCGACAAAGGAATAAGCTTGAAAACAGGCTCTCTTTTCATTGTTTCCTCACCTGGAAACATCATGAGGGAGCTTATGTGTTGGATGTTACCAAAAGAAGGCGTCTAGCCTGGATAGCAGCTGCGAGACGAGCTGATATTCAGTTCTCTACCAGCCACAGATATCTGTTGGTGTGCTCCAGTATTTTCATTCAGGTAAGTTCTAAATAAGTTCATATTATTATTTATAGCCTGTTAATTTTATTTTCAATGCGCTCTGAGATCATAGCACAAACTTAGAACAAACATGCAGAACTACCTTCTATTTATAGAGTTGCTAATTATTTGGCATTATTGCAGCAAACCAGCCTATGAAATGAATGAAACAAATCCTGACTGGGTTCCAACACTACACATGGGGCACTACGAAATCCCTGCTTCAAACTACATGCTACATACCACCATGCCAATCAGATTACTTCTTCCATGTGTGGGTAAAAAGGTGACCTTCCTGGATAAGATGGCAAAGGTTTGCTGCCTTTTGGTGAACATGTGCCCCAGTGTGGTAGTAAAACCACAGAAAAAAGGTTTTGTTAAATACTCTTAAGTCTTGTGCTGTTTATGTAGTGATAAGTTTTCAAAAGAGACAGTAAATTACAGAATGCTAGTAGTGGGTGATATTATACAAATGCTGTCATGATTTTATGTGAACATTTTGTCATTTGTAAACTATACATAACATTTTTTCTACATTGTAACTGATGTGATGTTCTACAAAGTGCTTTTAATTAAAAATAGGCAAACATTTCTTTGTTTCTTTATTCAACTTTTGAACAGTGGTATTTAGTAAGTACATATTCAGTAAATGCAAAGTATTTACATGGCCCCCTAAATTAAAACATTATGGGTTATTCAGAACAGAACTATGCTTGGAAAAATATTGTCCCATCAGTTGATCCAACTCCTCCACAGTAGCAGGTGGAACTTTTCTTTTTTGAGGATGGCTTCTTTTACCTGTCACAACGAATGGTCTGTTTATGTTTTGATCAAGAACCTTTTTTTTGGGCAGCTGAAGAGGAGAAGTCTATCTTATGGCCAACCTCTGGCTGTATCTTGGTCATATTACCCAGCAAAACCCAGTATGCAGGTTCATCTGTAACAGTCCTTGTGCCACAGATCCTCACTGTTGCTTCTACATTAAACAGAAGAGCAGTGACGTGGGTGCAGGTCTCCACGACTCTAGCCATACAGCTGCAGTGGGCGGCTTCAACCTTCCCTGTGATGCTCACAATGACCTGTGGCTGCAATGCTGCAATTCAGTCTTTAAGAGTGCAGGACCTAAAACACACACAGACAAAGTTCATTTAAAGACAAGAACTTTAATAAGCCAAGTCCGACACAAATGTGTTTTATTTACTTTCAAATCCATTTATCATAAATGTAACAAATAAAGTGTTTTTATGTATCCATCTATAGAACGCTGCATGTTATATTCTAAATCTGCATGTTTCTTTTTAGAAACCTATCAGCAAAAAATGAACCTAAAGTATGTAATGAATGTATTTTTAGTGACACAGGACACAAACAAGGAAGCAAATCAAATCACAAATCACAAATCAAATCACTTTTTATTGTCACATCACATGTGCAGGTACATTGGTACAGCACATGTGAGTGAAATTCTTGTGTGCAAGATGTGTAATTAGGATTATTTATAATAAATATGAATTAATTAGGGCAATTTCTTTAACCATAAAGAATAACTAAATCCTTCAGGACAATGTCACATCAATGCACTGAACTCACTATGTTATCCCTCTAACAGAGCCTCTACATGTTCTCACTGTAATTTCCCCCTCACGAATGAATTTTTGCTAGCACTAATTTGAATGTTGGGGGGAATCAAACGCATTTTACTCGCAGTACTCAAGCTGACTTACCTTTGCTTGAATGACGGCGTACTCACAACGTGGAGGCTTAAAAATAGCCAAATCTTGTACCCAGTCCTTGGTGAATTGGATGTGCGCCTCCAGAGATTTATAATTGCGAAATTGGTGCGCCATGTATGCTCTGACTCCACAGACAAGGTATGAGAGTAGATCATGCTAAGTCAATAACGGTTTGGTCTTCAGGGTTTCTACTCCATGACTATATTTCATACGGGTCCACATTTCAACAATCAAGTACCGTCTCTTTGCATCTGGACAGAATCTGTCTCTATACCGTCATTTTCTTTTGAGCTACGTTTCAGAATGGTTCGTAGCAAACTTGTTTTGATTCGTGACCTGCCAAGATGGTGCTGCGCTCCCACAATGCATTGCGACATTACGTCAACTCCAAAGCCCTTTGCGTGCAGGAGTGTATGCGCATGCGCATTGCCACGGTGGTTTAAAAAATAAAGATATAATGAAAAGTAATTAATAAAAATTAAATATTTAAACATTCCCACAAATGTGCAATGAACGTGCAAAAACTCTCTTTAGTAGTTGTTGCTGTTTCTTTCTTTCTTTCTTTCTTTTTTTTTTTTTTTTTTTGAAAAATAACGACGTCTCTGAGGCGCGAAATCTGACAGCGAGAGGAACGGCCGGATACAGGAGACGGGAAGAAACAAGCCGATTATGTTCGCGTTAATTAAGTGGTTGGAAGATGTAAAATTCTCAATTCTGCCAACTGAACATATACGAGATTTTAATGAGGATGAATAATTAGCCGGCATGGAGGAAACGGACCTTTATTTCATGGAGTGGCGACAAGAAGCCAAGGCGGGTGGCCAGTCTAAGAAGCCTCCATCATCAAGCTAGCAGGTGCCTTTTCCCATATAATATTACTTTATTCTCGCTTATTTGGAACGGAAGCGTAGAGCTGCCACCCAGGCAAAAGAGAAATATAAGTATATCACGTTATAACGTGAAAAGTTTATCGTTCTAACAATATACTATCATGTTTGAACAACATGTTTGAACAACATTGTACGAAAAATGTACATAATTATCACGTCCGTACAATATTGTGCGAACGTGACAATTATGTATATTATAATAACGTGATATTATATTATACCAGTGGTTCTTAACCTGGGTTCGATCGAACCCTAGGGGTTCGGTGAGTTGGTCTCAGGGGTTCGGCAGAGCCTCCGCTGTGACGTGCACGGCTCATTTTGTGCACCAGTAAAAAACATATCTACGTCTAATTTGAAAAAAAAAACACACTTTATTTTTCACTAAAGAGGGGTTCAATGAATGCGCATATGAAACTGGTGGGGTTCGGTACCTCCAACAAGGTTAAGAACCACTGTATTATACAAACATGAAAAGCATAATGTTAGAACAATAAACATTTCACGTCATAACGTGAAGCTCTATTTTTCTTTTGCCTGGGTGGCAGCTCCACGCTTCCATAATTTGGTAATCAAAATATGTAACTTAATTAATTATATTGTGACGTACTTTTGCCTTTTCTTATTATTCTGCCTTCTCAATAACTATCAAAGCCTATTCACATTTAATTTGGCTTTCACAGAAATCCTACCTCTCCTTCTGGCTACAGAGTACTTACCAAGGTTAGAAACAAAGAACAGTTATGCTTTATTAATGTTCGCTAATTACAATGTTCCACATTTCCTTGCTTTTTAAGTCATTTTTAGGCTTTTTAGAGTTTTTGTTTTTTTATTTTTTTTAGCAGTAATGTTTCTGCCTATTTATTTCAGCCCATGAAATCGAATGCAGATCTTCCTAATGTGAGATTTACATAAATGTAAGTAATTTTGTTTGTCATTGTCATTAATGTTGTTGCTGTTGTTGTTTTTGTGCAGTTTGCAATCATATAAACCTAGCAAACATCAGTCAGCACAGTGACTAACCTAAACAGATTCTTGCTTTATTCACATATATTATATGTAATTATATATACCTGCACATTGTACCTAGGGTTGCAGCCACTTGGCCCCACCCCATTGTTGTGACAGCCCTGATTGTACTTATACACTGCATCTGAACAGGGAACAGTCTGCCACATTAATGTATTTTTAAGTGACTTGTTTGTAATACATGAATTTGTTTTTTACAGATGTCAAAGTCTCAACCTCATGCTGCCCTCCCCCATCCTCCTAAAGTAAGTATTTGTTGTTGTAGTTTTTTATGCAGTGTCTGTGTCACATGCTAATCATAATTATTGAAATAACTGTTTTCTAACAGATTTTCCAAAACACTAGTTATGTTTGTTGTCATTCAGACCAATACTACTGCTTAGACATTGTTTAGTGGTCATGCATGTTTGACAAGCTCGTTATGATACCAAAACAGTAGGCCTATCACAATAATCGATATATCGACTTAACACACAATACATGTACATGACCTCAATAATTGTTGATGATGTAATTTATCCGCCATTATATTTACAAAAATAAAATATAATGATAACAAAACAATAACATTAAATAACATTGTTTTCTATTTGTTAGAAAATTTACTATTTATTCAAGTTTTTAAGGTATCTAATATTTTGATTCCTAATTTCAATGATCTAAATACTTTAAGAATTAGATGTTGGTTTGTCAATCGAAAGTGTGTAGATCTTGCATTATTGTGGTGTTATATTATGATTATACATTCAAAGACATAAAATGGTCTTAAAATGACAATGACATAACTTGTCGCAATTGTTTATGGGGCAATATACCGACCAACAAAAAGTCGTTATCGTAACAGGCCTTCAAAACACACAGTTTTATGATTGATAAATTCAAAAAATATATACATTTAATTTCTCTGAGATTCTCTAATATTCAGTTACAGTTCACAACACAGCTACCTGTACATGCAGTATTATACTGTAAATATAAATCTCTGCATTTAGCATCCCACTAGAAGCGTCACAGTTACTGCCTCTTTTTTTTTTTTTTTACAAATACCTGTACTATTACTAACACATTTACTGTTTTACTTTTAGCCTGTGGATACAAATGCAGATTTCCTTAATGTAAGTTGTGCATTTTAATTACATCATGTTATTTTTATTATTATTTATTTATTTATTTTATTTTACATTCAAATATTTCAAGCTTCTTGGTTAAAGAAGCTTGATTGCTAGTAGGTAAAGAATAGTTCACCTATAATTCATATTCCCAATTAATTTCTCACCTCTGATTGAATGCCTTTGTTTGTTTTCCTATAACAAAACATTTTTGCTGGATATATATGGTGAATTTATATGCATAGATACAGTCGTAGTGCTTGACACATGCAAACAGCAGTAGATGTACTAAAAAGGAAATAATTACAATCATGATGTTGATTGCTGATGTCAGTATATATATTTTAGAGGAATGTTTTGTTTTTCACCCAAAATAACTATATTGCTTCAGAAGAGATTTATTACCCTACCGGACTCTTATATATTGTTCTGTTTTTTGTTTGTTTTTGTTATTTTCAGGTTCAATGGTGCGTGTTCTTCTAATGGCCGCCTTCCCACTGGAGGTTTTGATCCACAGCAATTTAAAAGGTAATCAGCTTTGAAAGTCAGTTCAAATGGTTAGCTAATAGTACTTTAAAAAGCCTACAACTCTGTCACCAGTTTCTTTACCAAAAATTACCCATAAAAGTATCGCTCAATAGCATATAATTGTAGTTCAAATGTTTAGTTGTACAAATATCAAATTTTTGGAAATCTAAAACTAGATTTCCAAATAAAGATTTCTTTCAGATGTTACATGTGAATGTGTTTTCTTAGAAATATATGAAGGGTTAAATTTATATTTTTTTGAATGATTTTAAATACATTTAAATTGTATTTTGAAATATATTTTATTAATATATTTCAAAATATACAAAAAATGGCCAAAAAATATATGTGCTAAAATACATTTTAAATATATAAATATATTTTAAAATGTATTTTAAAATATATTTTTTTTACCGTATGGGCAAAGCTACACCAGAGGGTTGTGCTGTGTAACAGGTTGGTGCAGGTGGTGTTATCTACATTTGAACATTAGGCAACAGTCTCATGAAGACACTTTCTATTGTTCACTAAAGACCAACAATAACAGAGACAAAGGGAGAGCAGCAGAACTAGTGCTAACAATTAGCACTGCTAGCCTGCCCACCAACACCAGCTAATGTTCTAAAAACGATGATCAATGATTTTGCTGTAACGGCTCCAGCTGTCTGTGTCAGGGACACGTTGGAGATGAAGTGAGTGATCCAGTGACAAAGGTTTGGAAACCTGCAGTCAGCTGAGACTAAAGGAGTCACCTGACCGAGAGACCAAATGTTTCACTGAGAACGTCCAGATGAACAGAATCAACCTTTGGGATAATCTGTTCCACACATCCATGTTTCACTTACTGCATTATATTTCCTCATTGCTGTGCACACAGGCCTGTGGCTTATAACCAACTCCAAGTTCAGACTCAGAGGCTGCTGAAGCTGTTTTCTGGAACAGAGACGTGTTGGATATAAAACCAACTCTTCTTTATGTGTCAGCACTGAGGAAAGGAGCAGCTTCGTTTCTAAGTGTATGAAGGACTGTAGCAGTGTGTGTGTGAGCTTTATTTCACAGACAGAACCATGTCAAAAACACAACTTCAGGTAAAAACAATACAAAATCAAAGAGTCTGATCAGAAGGATTAAACAGAGGAGTGTGGGACTGTTTTTAACAGACAGCAGGTTAAGCCAGGCTGGAGGAGTAAACTGAGCCTCGGTGTGAGCAGCAGTGTGTTTGACAGGAAGCTGAGATAAACAGTCTGGAGCCCATTTAGTGCTTCATATGAAAGTGTGAGGATTTGAAAGCAAATCTAAAATCAAGCAGGAGTCAGTGTGAGAATGATTTGTGCTTTTCCTCAGTCAGATGCTGGGAGTTTCAGTTCATCCATGTTCAGCGTGCTGTGCTTTGTGTAACAGGAGAATATGACAGTATAAATCAAGTCTTCATGTCACTGAAAGCCTCCACAGTCTGCTATGGAGGTGCATCAGTTTGGATTTACAAGAAGAACATTTCTTAAACCTGCCACAAGATGGCGCTCCAACAGAAGGGATGTCCACAGTGTAACACAGACACACACATACTGTGTGAATGTGTGAGTGAATGGGCTTTCAACACAAGGCTTCTGCTGCTACCTTTAATTACATAATTAGCTAACAAGAACAAACTGTTAATTACCACCAAAGAACGGCTCCAGATTTTAGCTGCTGACCATTTTGTGAAACGTTGATTACATCAGCTTATTGTTGATTTTTCAACCTTAATATCAGCTGCTTTAAAGGAGCCTGGTTCTCTCGCAGTAACACTTTTCTTCACTAGATGCAGTGCAGGCACAGTCTGTGTTTCTAAACTACACACTAATGTTCATTGTTGTGCAGCTAAATCCTCCCTCTGGATGGGAAGAATCCCTGTCAGGCTTCAAACACCTGGCTTGGTGTTCTGGAGCTAATGTGTCACCTGTGAGGACTCTGAGATGAACACACAGCAGACACTTCAGTTCTCCGTCTGTGTGTCCTCAGTTTCCCAGCATGCCTTGGCTGTGGTGGTGGAGGTGAATGAGGGGGAACATGCTGCTCTGTCAGCACTCAGGTTTCATACCTGGTGATCTCAGAGGACAAAGCGGCGTTACAGCAGCGCACGTTGATGAGACCTGATGCTCTGAACAGTTCAGACTTCAGCCTCACTCTGAGAAAACAAACGACTGACTGTCAGCAGCAACTACACCTGCTCCATCAGTGACGGAGAGAAGAACTGAGACTGAGAGACATACAGCTGCAGGTCAAAGGTCAGAAACGCCCGCTCTTTGTACGGGTCAGGAGTTAGTACTGCAGAGGTCAGAGGTCAGCTTGCTGACAAACCATTTGAAACAGTTTGGAGCTAAAAGCACAACAGCAGAGGAAAGAAGAGACACTGCAGAGATGATGCAAAATATTGTGTTTTGTTCTCAGCTGTCAAAAAGTGTAACACACGTGTTCCAGCACAGCCTTTGTGTACTTTCACTTCTCCATACTGTCCATTGGAAATCCTGTTTGTTACTTTTTGATTTCAGTCCATGTGTCCAAAGCAAACTTCTGTCCCACACTTTCTCTGCTGACTCTTCACCGATGCTCAGATGATCTCAGATGATTTCACCAGAACTCATCAAAATTCGGGCTCCACAGAAACCCAGACGTCACTAAACAAGCGTAACAAGCAAAGTGAAAACTGGTCGTTCAGCTTTATTGACCAAAGATAAGCTCACATGTCACCTCATGACACAGACACTTATTTCCACAGCATGCACGAGGACTGACAATAAGTGTCTATAAAGCCACTTCTATCTGCCACACCTGTGCTTCTGTCATGGTTGCTCTCCTCTCACTCTGTCATTTATCCACAGTCTGCCTCCCTCTGCTCCGTCAGCTGACGTCCTCTCTACACCACCTGCTGTGTTTTATCCTGCAAAAACACATTTAAGAAGCGTTGCACCGAGTAACGGGAGGAACTGCTATAAAATCCATTTAAAGGAGGTGGTGCTGAGTGCTGTGACTGGGGTCCCACCACTGACATCACGGGTGGAGGACATGTTGGAAAACTGCTACAAAGTGCTGTGCAGCCAGCAGAGCTTACAGTCTGTCCTGTGTGTCATACAGGCTCTCACACTTAGTGTTTCTGTGACACATTGAAGAGAAGTTTGTGTTGTTCACAGTTGTGCTTGTACTGAGTGACAGCTGACATGACCTAACAGGAATAATGTGTCTGTGCTGAATGAGAAGTAACACACAATGAAGTCTTGATGCATCTCAATCATCCAGGAAAGTGAGTCTGTTGCTTCTGTTCATCTGGACGCAGCGTTTTGTGGGAGAAACGTGTCGTCATCATCAGGTGACGTCTTCAGTCTCAGCTGCAGGTTTCAGTCTTACAAACAGGACATTTGCATAAAGACTGAAAGCAGCTGCAGGAACGATGGGCTGGGAGCTCCGTTCCTTCATCTTAATTATGCAGATTCTCAGGACCATTGATCAACAACCACTGATCCATGTCCATGAGTCCCATTCACAGAGATGTGGGAATGGCTGCAGTCACAGCATGTAAGATGGAAAGAAATGAGAAGTATTTAGCTGAAGTGGATTTGATTTATGTTACTTCTTTTTTAACTTGTAGTTCTACATTGGAAGATTATTGTGATATTGGAATATAAAAATACATTTATATTCTATTACTTTTTTTTCTCAAAAAAAATAAATCTATTTTTCATTTTGTAGCAGCATAGAGCTTTTTTCCAATTATTTTTTAAAAGTCAGGTCAAGGCTCCAAAAGCCCAAAGGCGATATAACAGTTTGTGTTTGCTACATGGATCATTGTAGTTCAGCTTTCCTTTGTTATATTTCTTTAAGAGCTCAAAATGTGTTCATTACATAAATCAAATGTAATTTTCTCTGTAGCACTTCATGGATTTCATAAGCAACACACTGTAGTTGTTCACACAAAGCATAAAGGTAAAAACAATATACACAGTGTTATCTTCATTTTAGATGTCACAAAGTATTTGCGGCTCCCAGTGTTTTCCCGAACCCTGACCCTTTGCGTGGAAACCGGGTCCAAAAGGCTCTTTGGGTGTTAAAGGTTGCTGACCCCTGCACTAGGCCCACTAGTCCCCAGAGATCAGGAAAAGGGCCTGAGGGTGCTGTGTTTGGAGTCTGCTGGTTACAGTGTGCAGGACCTCACAGGCTGCTGCAGCGTTAGCAGAGGGCGGGACATACACAGCTATCATAATCACGTGTGTAAACTCTCGTGGTAGATAGTACGGTCTCATGCTAACCGCTAGCAGCTCAATGTCCTTACAGCATAGCGTCTCTTTGATAGAGAAATGCCCAGAGTTACACCATCTATCGTTCACAAACACAGCCAGACCCCCTCCTCCCTTCTTACCACTCTCCGCTGTTCTGTCATAAGAGGCTCAGCAGCTAAAGCAGCACACCTGGGTCTCCCAGCCTATTAAAAGCAGCCCTTTGCTTCACCTGCTTCACTAAACATTATTATTTTAAGCAGAGTGGTGTGATTTATGTAGGCATTGCTGTGTGACAGGATGACTTTTCTTGCACACCCACCAAATGAGGGCGCACATGCTTCCACGCCCACTGGTGACTGCACACATCCTTTCAAGGAAGCATTTCATTCATCCCTAACAAATGGAACAAAACACTGTGCAGCGTGTTCAGGTTTGAACGTGGCCCTGGCCTCTCTCTGCATCCACCTGGCACATGCAACACACATCCACTCCCTGCTGAACTGCTTGTATTTGATGTGTTGAAGTTTTGGTAAAGTTTGAATAAATTCCACTTTATTTATAGGAACATTTCATCTGTGGACTCCTGCTTCCCCTCTGCTTGAGCCAGTTTGTGACGGGAACATGACATAAGAAAAGTAATTTATCCCTTTTTGATTCTGTGTATCTGGCGCTCATCCAGTGAGTTCACACTTGGCAGAAACAGACTGAATTTGTCTGGAGAACTTTGGCTTCAGCCAAGTTAGATAAACACACTGTGTCTCTGTCAAAACAGCAGTGTAGTTGTGGCACCCCTGTGAGGGAATGACCACATGAATATTATTTTGTGTAAAACACTCATGTAACGGGACATTTTTCATTGCTATATGTATTTATTTTCAGTTTCTTTAAGAGGATAGAAAATCCATGTAACAGGGATTCATTTTATGTTAGAAAGCAGTGAGGGCGGAACTTTGGTGCTTGCTCCGGGGTTTCGGGGAGCAGTAAGTGGAGCCCACCTTCCGCTGCTTCCTCAGACACGTTCTGGAGGAAAGCAGAGACGCATCGTGTCTTCCTTACTCTGCTCTTCA
Source organism: Maylandia zebra (assembly GCF_041146795.1). NCBI lineage: Eukaryota > Metazoa > Chordata > Actinopteri > Cichliformes > Cichlidae > Maylandia > Maylandia zebra. The sequence continues at coordinate 1,818,053 of NW_027490041.1, forward strand.
CCTGCTTTTACAGGTCGGTACACGGTGCTCGCACCGAAAATGTTGTTTATTGTCACCATGGTTACCCACGTTAATGTGAATGGGAGAGTTAAGGCGGTCCGCCAAAGTTATTTATATGTAAACACGGGAGAAAACCAGAGGAGTGTCCCGCGCGACCGCACCGCGAGCCCGCTCGTTAGGTGGAGCGCTCGTGAAGCAGAGTCAGTGCGCTCCTATGCTCTGTGCAAACGTGTTGTAATGCTCCAATCAAATCAGTTCTGTGAGATGTGAATGTTAATAGTTCTGTTAAAGTGACTGAGTAGATTAGCTAGTGTAACACAAGCACTCTGAGCAACTCTGTGTAGCTAACAGAGGCATTCACTGATGTCAAGCCAGCCTCCAGTTTGTTTTACGTTCCCTGTGTATTCAAAGTATTACGGGAATGGATGTGGAAACCGGATTTCAAAATAAAAGCCAACTTCGAGTGAATAAACAGATATGTTAAGAACATAATAACATATAATTTAGGCTTTTTTTTTTTTACAAACTCTAATGTTACATCTATATGACACAGCCTTGTACCCTAATTGTGCCCTGTCACTATCAAGGCCATCTTATTTTGGATTTCAAAGTAAAAGCCCTGTGAATCTTCATTTTTGAAGTACTCTTTCAATGAATTCATAATGCTCTTAAAAGCAAAAGTCGTATTTCCAAATACTATTTGAACTTTGTATCAACACTTTTCAACCGCAGGCTTTTTCACAGTAATACCATATCAAAATTAATTCTTTCTGATTTTGCTTTTCATAGTAATGGCCCTTTGAAATTGCCGATATTTGACTTAATCTCCTAACGATTCAAAATGCTCTAAAATGAAAAATTCTTGTTTCCACAGGGTAATTCCACTTTAGATCAACAGTATACAGCCCCACAGTGATACCATATCAATATCAAGTCATTCTGATTATGCCTTCCAAAATAAAAGCCTTTTCAAATTGTCCATAATTGACCTAACTTTCAGTGATTTCAAAATGCTCTAAAATGGAAAATTCCTGTTTCCACAGGATAGCTTCACTCTATATTTACAGTATACAGCCCCACAGTGATTCCATATCAATATCAAGTCATTCTGATTTTGCTTTTCATAGTAATGGCCCTTTGAAATTGCGGATATTTGACTTAATCTTCTAACGATTCAAAATGCTCTAAAATGAAAAATTCTTGTTTCCACAGGGTAATTCCACTTTAGATCAACAGTATAAAGCCCCACAGTGATACCATATCAGTATCAAGTCATTCTGATTTTGCTTTCAAAAATAAAAGCCCTTTCAAATTGTCCATAATTGACCTAACTTTCAGTGATTTCAAAATGCTCTAAAATGGAAAATTCCTATTTCCACAGGGTAATTCCACCTTAGATCAACAGTATACAACCCCACAGTGATACCAATATAGGTAATACATCAACATGGCTGCCGTGGCTAAGTTAGGAATATTTATAATGTCATTTCAAAACTTGCATATGATCTGCAATTTGTAGTAGAGATGGACCGATCCGATATTACGTATCGGTATCGGTCCGATACTGACCTAAATTACTGGATCGGATATCGGAGAAAAATAAAAAATGTAATCCGATCCATTAAATATCACGAAAGCACCTCACAAAACTTGCAACACGCCGTAACTCGCCTCAGAACGTTAGCACGTCGGAGCAGTATGCATCACGTGATAGAGCGGCTGTGGCATGCGGGACCTGTCGGTGGTCTGGATAGCATTTGGAGCTTCGCTAGCAACCCGGCATTTCATCTCCGACAAAGTTATCCCGAGAGAAGTAAAGCAAGTGTGTAAGTCCATCTCTGAATGTTTGTAAAGCATTCCCACGTTAAGCTTAACAAGCGACTGCCTCTCGCTTAATGATCAGCTGATCGGCTTTTCTGTCGCGAGTCCGTCTCTCTTGTTTGTTTTTGGCCCACTTTGCACCAGAAAGAGGAAACCAGCGGCTGAACAACAGCAGCACGTTTAAGCTTGATAAGCTGTTGTTACAATTTATTTAATATTACTTTCTACTCCAGGATCTTTTACTACGTAGCTGACGCTGGTAACTGTGCAGGGGCGGATCTAGCAAAGTTTAGCCAGGGGGGCCGATAGGGCATTAACAGGGAAAAGGGGGCACAAAGACAGACTTTTCTTTCTTATTCTCATTTAAAATGTCCAGCTTTTAATAAATACTTATCTGACACCCAAAGTTTTAATTTGATGTAAAATGAATAGAAGTCCATTACTGTATATAGTGACTATTAAGTCTAATATATATACCCTAGTAAGCTATAGTACTTTTTCCTTTGGGAAGGTACCATCTGTGCAGTCTGCAATTTTGTTGAAGAAAGATGTTGAATCTATTTAATATTTCTTGAAAAATAATTGATTTCTGTGCATTTTTTTTTCACACTGCATCAAATTAAGGTTGATTACGTCGATTAAGCATCATGGGGTGGCGCGTGAGGGGTGGTTACCTATTTTTTATTTATTTATTTTTGTTGTTGCTGGGAGTTGGAACCCTATTAGTTAGGTTGCTTAATATTTACGCTAAGTACTCTTTAAAATACCAGAATAGGAAGGATGGTGTAGGTTTAAGTTTATTAAACCTCCAACTTGTTTTATTCCATACGTTATCCATCTGTGCTTGGTGCCAAGGCTGAGATAAACGAGGAGTTATCTCATAAAGAGGAACAAACAGTACTCCAAGAACAGACAAAGCCCAGCAGAAACCTTGAGGAGGAGCTCCATTTGCCCCCACCCGGGAAGAGCCTCAGAAAGGCAAGAAGAGGGGTCCCTATTTGCCTCCAACTCTCTCAACAACACCAACGACCAGGACAAGGGACCACAACCTTCCCCTGTCCCCCAAACCCCTGACAGGCCATCACCCTCCTCCCCCTCCCTTTCTCCCTCCCCCCCACACCTGAAATTCACTGAGGAGATGATGGAGCGGGTCAATGCTGGGCTCAGATCTACCCCCCGTCCCAATCCCTTTTTGTCCCCCATAAACCCCCCACCAGAGCGGCCAAAGGTTCGCCATCGAGCCCCACCCTCAACAGAGCAATCGAAGTCACATTGCCCAGCCTCGCCCCCCTTAGTTCCTCTTTACCACCTTCACGCTCTGTCTCCACAGTCTGATGTGTGATGTGTGAAGGGTCCGGGCTATGAGGATTATGGCAGTGGTGACTTTTCCCAGGAGAAGCTGGGACCCTGTTTACTAGAAGGTTTTAAAATCTCTGTACTTTCAGGTGACAGAAGGAGACATGTGGCCTGGTCAAAACACAGAGAGCTGCACTCTAAAAGATCTTTAAACATAGTAAACATACCTTGTGTGCCACAGACTGCTCCCAAACACGAGGGGACAAGTAATACCTCTAAAACACTTAAGTTGGCTTTATTAAACGTTAGATCTTTAGCTGGGAAAACATTTTTAATTAATGATTTAATCACTGAGCACAGCCTTGATTTTATGTTTTTAACTGAAACTTGGTTGGACCAAAGTAACAGTGGAGCTGTTCTCATCTGCATTTGTTCTCCCACAAATAAGTTTGGTGATGAGTAAAAGAATTACAGATGATGTGGCAGTTTATACTGGGAGCTGGTAGTGATGTTACTGGCTTGAACTGGGTGGAGGACGCACTAATATGGAGGTATGTGGTTTGCTGGGACTCTAGCAGCGTGCTAGTGAGCACAGGTGATATGTCTTCAGACTCTAGGCAACATATTGTTTTTGATATACTTCATTTACTGTATAGAATCAAACACAGAGGGATAGAAGTGGATTTCTTATGGCTCCCTGTGAATATCGGTGTTGATGCAATGAACAGGACGATAAGTTTAAAAAGGTGCAGCAAGAAGAAGTCGTGCAGGTTTGACTATAAAATACAGTGAAAGTGAGGTGAAGAGTATAATGAAGGTAAAGATGAAGGACGAGTGGCAGGCACACTGGGACAGAGACGGGAAAGGCAGATATTATTATACAGAAAACAGTCGTGTAGAAGAAGCTGCAGCAGAGACCAGGATGGAATCTGGAGAGTCAGAGTTGGTCACACAGGCTTGAATAGCACACTTAAAAAGGTAAACATGACACAGGAAGTGTGACTTCTGTGGACCAGAGGAGACGTTTGACGGGTTGTTAGCGTCGTCAGGATGCTGGATGGAAACGCTGTGCCTGATAGGATGATTACAGGCTGGACTTTGTCTTCCTGTTACAGATGGATCCAGGCCCTGGATGACTGCTGGACACACATGACCCACACTAGGCTGCCTTCATCCATCCTTTCCTCCTTCACTGAGACTCAGAGTCAGCATGTATGTATTTATCAGTGATTTGAATCCTTTCATTACAGAGTGAAGTTAAAGTAGACGTGTGAACACACTAATAAACACAAAGGGACACAACTACTACTCCATGATGGAAAGCTGAAGTATTACACAGCTTTATGAACCTCCTGTTATCCTGGTAGACGAGTACAGCAATAAATCTTTTACTTGAACATCTTCTGGCTCCAATAAGCTTTAAAATGTGACCATGAAGTTAGAGACACACTGACTGAAACCCACAGCTGTGACTGTGGATCACATCCACACACAGTGTAGCTGCTGTCTCTGTGTGAGCCTTTGCACTGCTGCTCGCAGCACCGTTATATCACTCAGCGCTCGCTGCTGTTATTGAATCCACTTTTTACTGTCCGTGCAATCAAGCTCCTCTGCAGAGCTAGAAAATATCTTCGAACCAGTTTATGTGTTAGGGGATCCTTTGCAGCTGTGACTGTTGCCTCTGTTTTTGTCCTTTGGTTCCTGGGAGCCTTTTACATTTCCATCAGCAACAAATATCTGAACAGGCTTTATTGTAGGAAATACAGGATTAAATAGTTGTCATTATTTATTAGATGTTGTTAAAGATGATCCGATGTTTGTTTAGTTTAATGCTGTGGCTTCAGTCAGCATCACTGTGCTGTATAGTTTTATTTTTCTGATCCTTCTGTTAAAGTTGCTGAATAAAAGCTGGTTGGTCTGCACCTCACCGCTGCCTCGAGCCTCCTTCTTTAAAGCAGCAGAGGCTCTTCATTCAGGTATCACAGCTCGAGTTGTTCTGCAGGAGACCCAGAGTACTGTCCTTGGTCCATAATGACATTAACTTTGATTCATGTCAACACGAAGCCTGAACGTCTGTGATGAACACACTATCAGCATCACTGACATATTTCATCATTTAAAAACACTTCCTGTCACCGTGGTGGTTACAGTGACATCATGCAGTTTGTGCTTTGACCTCCAGAGGGCGACAAATCAACACAGACAGAGAGCTCCATTCAAACTTTGCTGCCATCAGGAATAATTCTTCAAATATAATCATCAGTGTTTGAGCAGTTATGATATCAGGGACAATCTAGACATGTGTGACAATACTGAACATGTCACATGACACACCTCAAACATCATGTGATCCACTCTCAGTCTGCACTTTCAGTCATGACTTCATGAATTTATGATCAGTTTACTCCTGAAATATTCAAATGCTGCAGGGTGAAGAACAACAAAGTGCTGACACATGTTTGTGTTTCAAACAAGAAAACCAGCAGAAATAAATCATCTTTGGACAACATGACAGAGATTAGTGAGTTTCCAAGTTGCACTTGAATGCAGCACAGACAGATTCTGATGTTCGTGGTTGTAAACGTGTCCTCAAACGCCGCTCTGACTCTTTCCTTCCTGCTCAAAGTTCCTCTTTTCTGAACTTGGTGTTTGTGCCTGACGCTGATCGTCTCCGTGTGGAGCTCCGTGTGAAGGTAACGTTAGCAGTGTGTAATGTTTCCTGGCTAACATCAGCTGTGTGCAGCTCAGTTCCAGCACAAATCTGCCGCTCCATAGTTCACGGTAACGGACTCATGAGGTCGACCGTTAAACGCTCTCCCGCCATTTTGTCTGTGTGCGCGGATGTGTACGTTTTTGTTACCACTGTCATCTCATCAATAGCCTATTTGTAAAAGATCTCTGTTCATAGTTTAGTTGGATTTTAAAACTCTGTAGTTGGACAGTTTTATTTTGGACTGATGCTAAAATTCTTGCTGATTGTTTCTGTCGAGGTTTTGTACTTGACATCCGCCATTTTGGATGTGATAAGCTGTAGAGAGTGCGTCCAAAAAGAGAAACCAGAAAGAGAACCTGTTTTATTAATAACCTCTTGCAAATAGAAGAATATGAAAAAAAACAACAACAAATAGGATAAAACCTTTAAATCACTTGAATTTCTAAAATCACCATCATCTGTTAACACAAATTTGATCATTTCAAATTTTTGTTTTCATTTTCTCTTCCCAGTTACTTCTTTCTCATTCTCTTCATTCTCCTTGTCACCTTACGTCTCACTCCTTAACTGAAGTTATAGTTCTAACATAAGAAGTCCCACCAACGTCCTTTATTTAATCTCTGTGTTGTCACAGTTATTATCATCAGATCAGACATGAGACCCAGACAACAACATAAGTTTACAAGCTAACATCATGTCAGCTAACATTAGACGATAGCATCATAAACTTTAAATTACTTTGCCTCTGATCAACAGTTTGATTACATTCTCACATCACAGGTTTATTTGCTAAGTGTGAGTCCGCCCACATTAGATCCACTTTTCAGCAGGTGGAATAATTTGTAGTATATAGGTAATACATCAACAATGCTGCCGTGGCTAAGTTAGGAATATTTATAATGTCATTTCCAAAACTTGCATATGATCTGCAATTTGTAGCAGATCTACTGACTGTCACAGAGCAGCTGGAGCAGTCTCGAATGCAGGTCAGTCCACTGCTGCCCCCTGTGGCCAAGTGCCATAGCTACTGCTGGATGAACTCGTGACACATCTGCACCTGTTTCTATGAACACATTGAGTCTGAGTGGCTGCACTTACACTGGTGCATTCAAACATATTGAAAGATGGCAGCAATGTGGATTGTCAAGACTCAAACCAACCGTTGAGCAAAGACAGCAGGATCACTTGTTTCTGTTTGTTATACAGCCAGATTTACTCGTGACACACATGTGCAGCTGCTTTATCACCTATTCTGAATTTGTTTCAAGCACAATACATTTGTTACACATGTTGGGATATTGTGTTTGTTTTAAATGTTATATACCTGTGTGGTATGTGACTTGTGTTGCCATGACGCCAGGTCTCTCTTGGAAATGAGATTTTTAATCTCAATGAGATTTTTTTTTACCTGGATAAATAAAGGACTAATTTGTAACTTTCAGTGTTTTCCGGTCTTCCAAAGGAAAAAAAACCTTCAACTACATGACATGCAGTTGTGTATTTGTTTTCACCTTATCATACACTTGAAGTTTTACAAATCACCACTTCTTTAGTGAATATCATTTCAGTCTCAGACAATCTCGTTTCTCTTACAGAGGTTGAATGCACCTTCTGTGGATGGCGGTACCACACAGTGTGCGTGGACTTCCCCTGCACAGAAGGCAACTACAAATGCTGTGAATGCTAAATAAACAGAAACAAATGATCCCTGTTGTCTTTGCTTGATGATTGGTTTGAGTCTTGACAATCCACATTGCTGGCGTTGCATCTTTCAATGCCAGCAATGGCAGGTATCAGTGCTCAAACCTTTTCAGAATCAGAATCAGAAACTTTATTGTCATTGTCATGAGAACAACGAAATTAAGAATGGTCCCCGATCATTGCATCATCCCTAGCAATATCAAAATATAAATAAAACAATAAAATTCAATAAATAAAATAGATAGAATACTTAAAATACTAATAAACATTCACATACATTCCCACACACATGCTTCAGACCGTGCATAGATTAACACAAGAGTGGCGTGATGTGTTTGTTTCCAACAAGTTGCCCACCTCGGGAAACAAAAATGTGTTCTTTTACTTGTCAGATGAACATATGAGACACTTTGACTCTTCAGTGCAGTGTGGAGCCTAACAAAGATCTGTTTTGTGTCCCAGCTGATCAGCAGGAGGAGGAGAGTCTGACGGAGCAGCAGAGGAACATTTTCAGCTACTTGGACTCAGCTCAGCCACTACAGAGGAAACAATGAGCTCAACACAGAAGGTGACAGACAGAGCAGGACCATATGACCAAAGATATTTATCACCATATACATTTGAACATTTGCCATAACGATGTAGCTGACGATAGAATTGACACCAGACAAAATACTTTACAGCTGCACAACTTTATTAAAAACCCATCAATGTATTTTCACTGAAACAAGCAGCTGTTGTTTATGTGCATTAAAGTTATATAAAAATGTAACAGTGCAAATGCAAATTCCTCGCTGACAGTTTAACCAAAAGGCGTTTCCAGTGGAAACTGGCCGACACATCCTGAGCATAACCATGTATAATATCCACTAAACTTCAGAAGAGGTTATACAGTCGTGGCCAAAAGGTTTGAGAATTGCATAAATATTGGAACCTGGAGAAGTTGCTGCTTAAGTTTTTATAATAGCATTTTGCCTGCACTCCAGAATGTTATGAGGAGTGATCAGATGAACTGCATCGTCCTTCTTTGCCATGAAAACGAACTTAATCCCCAAAAAGCCTTACCACTGCATTTCATTGCTGTCATCAAAGGACCTGCTGAGACCATTTCAGTGATCGTCTTCTTAACTCAGGTGAGAATGTTGGCGAGCACGAGGCTGGAGATCATCATGGCTGTATCCCGATTCAGGTTCTGCAGCTTTAAAGTCCTCAAGGGCCGCGTACTCAAAGACCGCTAAGGCCGAAGTGCGAGGCTCGTAGGCTCGTGAAATGGGACGTCTAGCCTCCGTCGCGCTGCCCAGGTTGCCTAGCAACCATGATACTAACAGCTGGAAACGTTTCATACAGCTTTGTTTGACAGAAATGAAGGAGAACATATTTAGTTCATTTGTTTCTACATGAGCTCTGTGTGATTTGATGAGTATCTGAGGCTGAGACCACAGGACTGTGAAACATGATTGTTGGGCTTCATTTCTGTGCTGAACAGTCGTTTAAGATTAGCTGTAAATAACAATTAGCTGATGTTGTTCATGAGACTAAAGTCATCTCACTGTGGTAATGTAAATATAATATGGCCAATATTATAGTTATTATATTAATCACTTCACTCACAGACAAGTATCTGTGACAGTGTGTATACAGATGTATCATATATAAGAGACAAATATTGTTCATTTAATATGTTGGTACTAAATGTGGCTGAATGCTTACATATATGTGTAAAAAGCAAATGTAGGAGCTGTGATAACTGTGTCTGATAGAATGAAGAGTAGACTGATATATGAAATATTCCTATATTGGGTGAGAAAATCAGACCATGTCATAACTGCTGTAAGTCACACAGAATAGATATCAGAGCCTTAAACAGGCTGACTTCTGCTAAATGGGTCAAACTGGGCAGAAAGTCTACAAACACATAACATCCTTATAGAATATGATGTAACACTATAGATCAACTTAGCTCAGAATATATAAAGCATATAAACAGTTACAGCAATGTGATGCAACAAACACAGCAGCTACTGATCCAAAATACTCAAAGCTTCATAGAACTGAAACCAACATTTATTTTTAGCTCCATCCTGCTGCTGATACAGACTTTAGGTTTCTGAACATTAAACTTGTTGCTGCCTTTCATAGTGTGTAACTTGAAGGCCCTGAGTACTTTCTCCCACACTGAAAACACTGGGATGATCACATTATTTGAACATTACCTAATAAGACTGATTCAGGACCAGAGATGGGCAGTAACGCGTTACTTGTAACCCAAGTAAGGGATTACTATTGCAAAAACGGTAATTAGATTACCGTTACTTTCCCGTAGGAACGCTGCGTTACTAAAACCGTGATTTCTTTGCGAGAATGTCTCACGACAGTGACGTAAGCGAGTGCGCCGTTAGTGACAACAGCTGTGTGGAGATCAACATTGGATCATATATCGAGTTCCTTTAGAATAAACAAACATAGGATTTATTATCACTGAATAATTATGTATAAATCTATACAAATTATAGAAATATGTAATAGGAAACAACAAAATAATCAAAATTATAAAATTGTGTGTGTGTGTGTGTGTGTGTGTGTGTGTGTGTGTGTGTGTGTGTGTGTGTGTACACAATCAGGAGGGATGGGCATGATTTTAGTGTTTGAACAGTCATGAATTATCTTTAACAGCAGGTTGGATGTAATGTGTTAGAACTACCAGCAGGTGGGGATAAGAGACCTTTAAGGTGTTTGGTGCCACGCTCCACCTTCAGGTTTAAAACTAGTGTTAATGGAGTTTGAAGGTTGAGTTTGTTCCACGACTGCATTTCACTCACTGCCTCTGTTTGTATCTCTGTCACTGCAGGACCAACATGGAGCCAGAAGTCAGCGCTCTCAGGAGGCCGACAAACCTCACAGAAGAAAGGGAGAGAAAAAACACACCTGTGACGAGTGTGGGAAGGGTTTTACTGAGAAGGGTAAACTAAAACGGCATCAGGTCATCCACACTGGAGAGAGACCGTTCAGCTGTGACTTGTGTGGAAAGTCTTTTTCCTTCAAGGATGCTCTAAAAAGACACCAACTCATCCACAGTGGAGTTAAAGCGTACAGCTGTGATCAGTGTGGCAGAGCTTTTACTCGTAGTAGCCACTTACAGAGTCATCTAGTTACCCACTCTGGAATTAAGCCATACAGCTGTGACGAGTGTGGGATGGGTTTTACTGTGAGGGCTTCACTAAAACAGCATCAGGTCATCCACAGTGGAGTTAAAGCGTACAGCTGTGATCAGTGTGGCAGAGCTTTTACTCACAGTAGCAACTTACAGAAGCATCTAGTTACCCACTCTGGAATTAAGCCATACAGCTGTGACGAGTGTGGGATGGAGTTTACTCTGAAAGCTTCACTAAAACGGCATCAGGTCATCCACACTGGAGAGAGACCGTTCAGCTGTGACTTGTGTGGAAAGTCTTTTTCCTTGAAGGGTTCCCTAAAACAACACCAACTCGTCCACAGTGGAGTTAAAGCGTACAGCTGTGATCAGTGTGGCAGAGCTTTTACTCACAGTAGCAACTTACAGAAGCATCTAGTTACCCACTCTGGAATTAAGGCATACAGCTGTGATCAGTGTGGCAGAGCTTTTACTCACAGTAGCCACTTACAGAGTCATCTAGTTACCCACTCTGGAATTAAGGCATACAGCTGTGATCAGTGTGGCAGAGCTTTTACTCACAGTAGCAACTTACAGAAGCATCTAGTTATCCACTCTGGAATTAAGGCATACAGCTGTGATCAGTGTGGCAGAGCTTTTACTCACAGTAGCCACTTACAGAGGCATCTAGTTACCCACTCTGGAATTAAGCCATACAGCTGTGACATCTGTGGAAAAACTTTCAGCCAGAGAGGGAGCCGAAATACACACCTACGCATTCACACCAGACATGATGTGTACTGCTGTGAACAGTGTGGCAAATACTTTACAACAGACGCAGACTTACAACGACACATGTTTACCCACACTGAGGAGAGACCTTATCAATGTGACCTGTGTGAGAAGACTTTTAAATCTCCACGTCACCTGAGACAACACCAACAGATCCACACCAGAAAGAGACTCTACAAGTGCAGCTACTGTGAGGTATGTATTTATATTGTTATCTTGTCATTTTAGCCTGACTGTTTGGAACAACTCCTCCTTGAATCACTACCTTATCGTGGTGGAGGGGTTTGTGTGTCCCAGGGATCCCAGGGGCTATGTTGTCTGGGGGCTTTTGCCCCCTGGTAGGGTCTCCCATGGCAAATTGGCCCTGGGTGAGGGACCAGACAAAGAGCGATTCAAAAGACCCTTATGAACAGTTTACCCTGCCCGGGATAGGGTTACCGGGGCCCCGCCCTGGAGCCAGGCCCGGGGAGGGTGCCCGAGGGCGAGCGTCTGGTGGCCGGGCCTTAGTCCATGGGGCCCGGCCGGGCACAGCCCGAAGAGGAGACATGGGCCCATCCTCCCGCAGGCCCACCACCCGCAGGAGGCGCCATAGGGGTCGGGTGCATTGTGTGCCGGGTGGCGGCCAGGAGCGGAGGCCCTGGCGGACTGACCCCCGGCTGCCAAGACTGGCAATAAGGACATGGAATGTCACCTCTCTGGTGGGGAAGGAGCCTGAGTTAGTGCGTGAGGTTGAGAGGTACCGGCTAGATATAGTCGGGCTCACCTCTACACATGGCTTGGGCTCTGGAACCAGTCTCCTGGAGAGGGGCTGGACTCTGTCTCAGTCTGGAGTTGCCCCTGGTGAGAGGCGGCGGGCTGGGGTGGGTATTCTAATATCCCCTCGGCTTGCTGCCGGTACGTTGGGGTTTTTCCCGGTGGACGAGAGGGTTTGTTCCCTGCGCCTTAGGGTCGGGGAACGGGTCCTGACTGTCATCTGCGCTTATGCGCCGAGTGGCAGTTCAGAGTACCCAGCCTTCTTAGAGTCCCTGGGGGGGGGGGGGGGTGCTGGAGGGTGCTCAACCTGGAGACTCTGTTGTCCTGCTGGGAGACTTCAATGCTCACGTGGGTAACGACAGCGAGACCTGGAGGGGCGTGATTGGGAGGAACGGCCTCCCTGATCTGAACCCGAGCGGTGCTTTGTTATTGGACTTCTGTGCTAATCACAGTTTGGCCATAACGAACACCCTGTTCGAACATAAGAGTGTCCATAAGTGCACGTGGCACCAGGACGCTCTAGGCCGTAGGTCGATGATCGATTTTGTAATCGTATCAGCAGACCTGTGACTATATGTTCTGGACACTCGGGTAAAGAGAGGGGCTGAGCTGTCAACTGATCACCACCTGGTGGTGAGTTGGATCAGGTGGCGGGGGAGGACGCTGGACAGACCTGGTGCACCTAAACGCGTAGTGAGGGTGTGCTGGGAACGTCTAGCAGAGGCCCCAGTCCGCGAGATCTTCAACGCACACCTCCGGCAGAGCTTCAACAGCATTCCGAGGGAGACTGGGGACATTGAGTCCGAATGGACCATGTTCAGCGTCTCCATTGCCGAAGCTGCTGCATTGAGCTGCGGCCGCAAGGTGGTTGGTGCCTGCCGCGGTGGTAATCCCCGAACCAAATGGTGGACACCAGAGGTCAAGGGAGCCACCAGGCTGAAGAAGGAGTCCTATCGGGCTTGGTTGGCCTGTGGGACTCCGGAGGCAGCCGACAGGTATCGACAGGCCAAGCGGAATGCGGCTCGGGCAGTGGCTGAAGCAAAAACTCGGGTGTGGGAGGAGTTCGGAGAGGCCATGGAAAAAGACTTTCGGACTGCCTCGAAGAGATTCTGGCAAACCGTCAGGCGTCTCAGGAGGGGAAAGCGGTGCTCTACCTGCACTGTGTATAGTGCTGGCGGAGCGCTGCTGACGTCGACTGAGAAAATTGTCGGGCGGTGGAAGGAATACTTCGAGGACCTCCTTAATCCTACTGACACGTCTTCCGAGGAGGAAGCAGAGTCTGGGGATGAGGGGAATGACCCACCAATTTCCGGGGGCGAGGTCACTGAGGCAGTTAAACAACTCCTTGGTGGCAGAGCCCCTGGTGTTGATGAGGTCCGCCCCGAGTTCCTGAAGGCTCTGGACGTTGTAGGGCTGTCCTGGTTGACACGCCTCTGCAATGTTGCGTGGAGATCAGGGGCAGTACCTGTGGACTGGCAGACCGGGGTGGTGGTCCCCATCTTTAAGAAGGGGGACCGGAGGGTGTGTTCCAACTACAGGGGGATCACACTCCTCAGCCTCCCTGGGAAAGTCTATGCCAGGGTGCTGGAAAGGAGAGTTCGTCCGCTAGTCGAACCTCGGATACAGGAGGAACAATGCGGTTTTCGTCCTGGTCGCGGAACACTGGACCAGCTCTTTATCCTCTCCAGGATACTTGAGGGTGCATGGGAGTTTGCCCAACCAGTCTACATGTGTTTTGTGGACTTGGAGAAGGCATTCGACCGTGTCCCTCGGGGTGTCCTGTGGGAGGTGTTGCGGGAGTATGGGGTGTCTGGCCCATTGCTACGGGCCATTCGATCCCTATACAACCGTTGCAAGAGCTTGGTTCGCATTGCCGGCAATCAGTCGGACTCGTTCCCGGTGGGTGATGGGCTCCGCCAGGGCTGCCCTTTGTCTCCGGTTCTGTTCATAATTTTTATGGACAGGATTTCTAGGCGCAGCCAAGTGGCGGAGGGCTTTCGCTTTGGTGGCCTCAGAATCTCATCTCTGATTTTTGCAGATGATGTGGTTCTGTTGGCTCCATCGGGTGAGGGCCTCCAGCTCGCACTGGAACGGTTCGCAGCCGAGTGTGAAGCAGCGGGAATGAGGATCAGCACCTCCAAATCTGAGGCCATGGTTCTCAGCCGGAAAAGGGTGGAGTGCCCACTCCGGGTCGGGGATGAGTTCCTGCCCCAAGTGGAGGAGTTCAAGTATCTCGGGGTCTTGTTCGCGAGTGATGGGAGAAGGGAGCCGGAGATCGACAGACGGATTGGGGCTGCGGCTGCAGTAATGCGGACGCTGCACCGGTCCGTCGTGGTGAAGAGGGAGCTGAGTGTAAAAGCGAAGCTCTCAATTTACCGGTCGATCTACGTCCCTACCCTCACCTATGGCCACGAGCTGTGGGTAGTGACCGAAAGAACGAGATCGCGGATACAAGCGGCAGAAATGAGCTTCCTCCGAAGGGTGGCTGGCCTCTCCCTTAGAGATAGGGTGAGAAGTTCGGCCATCCGGGAGGGGCTCAGAGTAGAGCAGCTGCTGCTCCACATTGAAAGGAGCCAGCTGAGGTGGTTCGGGCATCTGACAAGGATGCCCCCTGGGCGCCTCCTGGGTCAGGTGTTCCAGGCATGTCCCACCGGGAGGAGGCCCCGGGGCAGACCCAGGACACGCTGGAGAGATTATATCTCTCGGCTGGCCTGGGAACGCCTTGGTGTTCCCCCGGATAAGCTGGAGGAGGTGGCTGGGGAGAGGGAGGTCTGGGCCTCTTTGCTTAGGCCGCTGCCCCCGCGACCCGGCCTCGGATAAAGCGGATGAAGATGGATGGATGGATGGATGTTTGGAACAACTCTGCTCATTAAACTGTGTTAGCATGTTAGCAATTCTACTGCATGGAAAAGCAGCTCTGAGTGATTATTCAGATTTTCCTTTCAGTTATGATTTTAGTATTACTGTAGTATTATGGTGGTAGTATTGGAGTTATTGCAGCCCAGTAAACTGAGTGTGTTAACTGAAACAGTCAAATGTAGTTGGACGTCTGCAGAGATGCTCTTTATTTCAGGCGACGTTCAGGATACAAATGTTGAAGGACTGACTTACACTGTCTTTGTGTCTTTGTTTAGAAGCAGAGCGACACAGATGGATCCAGTTCTCAACCCTGTCATCACTGTGGTGGTGGGAAAGACTTTCATTGTGACCTCTGTGGAAAAACTTTCAGTCGGCAAAAGACCCTAAAAGTACATCAACGTAGACACACTAGAGACAAACTGAAATACTGCAAAGAATGTGGGAGAAGCTTCACCACACCAAGTGAGTTAAAACAACATGAACTGATTCACAGTGGGGTTAAAAAGCACTTCTGTGATCAGTGTGGGTCATCCTTCACCACTGCAGGTGAGCTTAAAACACACAAACGAGTCCACACAGGAGAGAAACCACACAAGTGCAGACACTGTGAGAGAAGCTTCTCACATTCAAGTACTCGTAACAGGCATGAACGTGCACACATGGAAGGAAACTACAGCTGTGACCAGTGTGACAAGAGCTTCAGGAATCTCAGTTCATACTCTGCACACAAACGATCCCACGTTACTAATAAACTGTTTCACTGTTACCAATGTGCCCAAACATTCACCTCATTGTCTGCTCTGTGCAAACATCAGCGCCATCACTCAGGGCTGAAATCACTCCCATCACTGGATCACAGTGAATCTGAAGACACAGAAAGATCCTCTGGTTTCTGTGTCAGACTCAAAAAGCTTGAGATCAGGCTCCACAGAGTTCAGATAGAATCATTTAAACTTGTGTTGAACTGAACTGGTTGCTGGGCTGAACTTCTACATAATACAGATCTACATGGGATCTTCTTTTCTGTTGTTTTACTGAGTCAGTTTTTGTCCTTTTTTCTCTGTCCTGGTTTTGCTCGTCTGTAAATGATTGAAACTCAGTCAAACAGTTCATTGTTCTCCAGCAAAACGTTTTGGAAACTCATGTTTAACCTTTAAAACTCTGACATGTTTTAGCACACAAGGCTTCATCGGGGAGTTCACTCATGATTGGACCATGAGAACAAAGGTTTTTAGTTCTTTCAAAGAGAGTCTTGGAGATGTTTGATGTTTCTGTTTTTCTGAAACCACCTGAAAGAAAAACTATTTTTCTTGCTTTATGTAGTGTGGAAGTTTTTAATGTTTCTTCATCTGTGATGTTCTTGAATGTGTTCACGTGAAGATGGTACAAATAAACTGTCCTTTCAGCTTTAGCTCCTAATTTATTCATTATTTATGGATGTAGCACAGCAGCCGTCTCTTGATTAACACATGGAGGGCTCGGGATCTAATGGTGTCGTCTCCCTAATTTGCCCACTCAGTAAATCTCACTCATGGCCAAGAAATTGAAATAAACCTTGTTTCCCTGCTGGATAGTGATCCACTGTAACTCTGCTCCTCCTTCCTGTTTAGGATTTCTGTGGCTGAAGTAAAATTCCCTCCATCCATCACTTATCCCAGCTAACCCAAAGTGAAATAAAGTTTTGCTGGTCTTAAAAAAGCATTACAATAATGGGCATTACCAATGCAAACTGAATGATACAGAAGATGAAAGAAGAGACTTTGATCAGTTAATAAAGCTCATGATCTGGATTCATTGTGGCTGCTACACAGATACTTCTGGGTCACTTCTCTCAGTTAGGAACCTTCCTCACCAAACTGACTGTTGGACCACACCCCTGGTTTCATGAGAAATTGTTTCAGCCATGATTTCTCTTCCTGTATTTCAGAGTAAAGACTGAAGTGACAAATGGAAGCATGTTTAAAAAACACAATGTGAGAGAGACGTTGAGGTCCTTAGAAGTTACCCTGGGTTTTTCTGTCACCCTGCTAGATGTTACACACCTTGTTATTGGACTGATTTCTACTGCTGGACTACTCCTGCGGAGAGTAACAATACTCTTACTAATTAGCTCCCTTTCACACCTTTGGGGATATTTATTTTTGTGTTTGCAGCGCTGTGAGCCAGAACAGCGAGAGAAAAATCTGCAACAGCAACGAGCCGAATGCTTACGTGAATCGCAGCAGCTGCACATGTGCTACGCTGAATTAGAGGATATCTTTGCTCTGGATTTCTATTTCTACTTTTTCATTTCTATATGATTCTTCTTGCATCTAAACAAAGATGATTCAATTTGCTAAATGTTGATGGCTCTTCGTGCTCAGGTGTAAATGAGACGTAATATTTGCTCTTGGTTTGGTTCTCCTATACAGAACCTTGCAGTACAACAGAAACCTAAAAACATTATTTGTAGTTGTTATTCTTAGTTGTTCTGCTGCCTAAATACCACAGGGTCTGATTATGAAGTTATTGAGCTGCACATACTTTACGACCTGCTTAAGTTCGAGGTCACAGCGTCTGTAGAGCAGCTGGAACATAATGAAGTCTACAAGGTTAAAGTTTTCTCTTCAGTTATTGTTCTTTCTGCTGCTTGGTTTGATGGAGCTGAGAGCTTTTGTTTTTATTATTGTTATTATAATTATCATTAATATTTTACTCTCTAGAAGCTTTAAAATAGTGTTTGTGTTTGAAAAAATTGATTTAAGAATTGAACAGAAACATCTGTCCTTCTGAAAATCGCCCAAAGGCACGGAGACAAAGTCAAAGGATGCAACCTGTAACTTTCTCTTCCTTCATGTCAGGACCATCATCCATGATTTATATAAAATGCATATAGCAACAGTAGCACTTTAGTTTGGACTTTATGATTTCTGTAACTGGTGTGGGGATGAACAAAAAGTATTTTACCAGCATAATATAATCTGCAGTATGATCATTGCTTTAACAATGTAATAGATAGCTTTAAGATGGCCTTAAGATGTTTATGATGATGCTAACTTTGTATTTCAGGGGCAGTTATAATTATTTTATACATATTGCATATCTGTGCTTATTTGAGTTGATGTTCAGGTTCTTTAAAGGTCGTAAGCCTCACTGACGTGACTGTTCAGGTGATACATGCTGAGGGAAAACTAGAACATAGAAGGAATTGCAATACATGCTTACAAAACACGTATATCAGTTTATTTTATTATCTTTTATATGTTCATATTCTTGTATTAAGCTTTTAGTAGAGGTTCTTGGTTAAAACATTTATTTAGTAGAAGATATACACATAGTCTCAGTGAGCTTCTGGTCTGGTAAAAGGTCAGAAGTGCAACAGGTGAATTGAGAAAGAGCATTTGAGGACGAGACACAGACAGTAGGTGAAGAGGTGACACAAAGAGCATGTGAGGTCAACACACACACACACACACACACACTTTAAATTAGATTTATTTAGAGGAGAGGTTAGTTATGTTTGGCTGTAACTGCAAAATTGTCTTGGTAAAAGAGGAACCGTTTCTTGGTGTCTCGGCAAGAAAGAGGAACAAGACAAGAACTGAAAGGTAGACAGGAAGGGCTAGCCATGAAAATAGAAGATGATTTTCTTGGTGAAAAGTCATGATGATGTTGATCTGATCTATGTATAAAATGTATCTGTGACGCATGAAGGGGCGTCAGTAAATAAACCCTGATGTTATAAAATAATTGTTTGTGCTTTAGTAAGTCGAAGATCAATTGCTGTGTTCAGTGATCTTCCCACATGTGAATTAAAATCTTCGTTTGACTTCACCCGGCCGGACCAGTGTGGTTATTTTTCGATCACCTCTTGTACCCTTTCTCAATTCTTGAATCTTAACATTTGGGGGCTTCGTCCGGTGGTTGAGTAAGGGAGAAAAGTGGAGGTGTGAGCGGTGGTCCGAGGTGGTCAGACGGGCAGACATGAATTCCAGTGGCCGAAGTGAGTGGGCATAAGCCGGCTTATCCAAAAGGTAAGGCACTACCTGTTGAATTATTTCCAAAGTGTGCCAAATTGGACATGATAAAATTTAAGTCTACTCACTGAAGTTACTGGTGGATGTCTGTTTTGATTTTGATGAAAATTTCATGAGTTGAAGCAGTTAGAGTTCTGCTAAGAAGAAATGAAAGCAGTAAAGTCTGCTAAAGCAGTTTGAGTCTGCCAGGAAAAAGTTTAAATATTGGGTTGAAGTCCCAAAGAAATTGAGTTAGAGTCTCAAGTAGTTTGGTAGGGAATTGGTTATTGTGTTGGTTAGAGTCCAAATTTGGTCATAAGAGTGGACCTGAGCGGTCATTTTGTGAGTTGGAGTCTCCATTTGACCACTAGGTTGCACCTGCTTCAGTTATACACTTGTTTCGGGTGTTGATTGTTGTTTCAAAATATTATAAATTATTCTAGAACGGCAGTTCGAGTCTGCTAGGAAGCGCAGAGCCCGGAGGTTACGCTCCCTCCTTGTCGTGGACGCGCGACATTGACCTCTCGGCGAAGAGGGTTAGTTCAGTGTGGTTTAGCTGTGGGGTACAGGGCATCCCGGAATTAAGCTAGGAGTTAGAGTCTCCTTACCGTTTGAAACGGTATCTGCGCTTTGTTGGCCAGCAGAAGTGGACTTCGGGCGTGTAACTTTAACCTAAAACTTCAAAAAAGTTTGGGTTGGTTGACGCTTTTAAATTGAGTTAGGGATTTTAGAAATGAGGCCAGAAACAGTTAAAGTCTTGATACTGGTTAATTGATCGCAAAAAACTCAGGGAGTTTATCGGTTAAACTGTTATGTTAAATTTGTCGAAATTCGATAGGTGTTAAAAGGTTTAAAATCTGTGCAGTTGTAAATATAAGACGTCTCTGTAATAAAAAAGATCTCTGTGGGTCGAGTCAGCAATGCACTGACTGCCTGCTGCTATTCTTAGATGAAGAGTGTGTGTGCATGCAAATGAGGCAGTTGATGCAGAGCGCATGAGAGGACTATGCTTTTGGTTTTGTGTGCTATTCAGCTCTATAACTATTGTTTGCAAATGTGGATAAATGTCTGCGATTAAAATGCTGGCTTAGTATATAATAACATTGTAAATATATGAATGGTGACAGCGTTTCAAAATAGAATATAAGAATTGTTTGTGTTTAAAACCAACGTTTAGGTAAGAAGATTTAAGGTGGATTTGAAGGCATAAACAAAAAATAAAAGGGTTACAGTCTGCAAGTGTTGTTAATTCATGAGCTGACTGGATGCAGAGTAAGTGGAGTGGTCATCCTGAGAGGATTGAATGATGCTCTAACTCTGTGGTCAAGTCAGACATAGGCTTTAAGCAACCATGAGCCACTAATAAGCGTGACAGATTAATGAGTATGTGTAAATTGAACTTGTTAAATAGCCTTAATAGAAGTAACTCAATGAACACGCAATAAAGTGGACTTTTTAGGGGCAGTTTATCACTGACACCATAAAAAGCAACTTAATTAGTAGATTCAATAACAAATTGTAAAGATAACCTTTGTTATTTGATAAGAGAGAGAAAATTCAGGTTACATATAGTGAATAAATAAGGAAATGTTAATCTCTGCGTCATTCCACACTGAAATTTCAATTGTAGGGGATCATTTGGAGGTGAATTGTGTAGGACACGGGGAGACAGAAGAATCTCCCCATGAGTTTTCGGTGTGCATAGAAATTGAGGAGGCTGAACTGGAAGCCTGCCTGGGTCGTTGTTTTTGTTTATTTGAGGGTCTGCTGGAAGTTTGTGAAAACGACCACCTTGATATGTGGGAGCCTTCTCGGGCAGCGATTTTTTTGTTAAACATGTGGCAGGCTGCGCAAAATGGAGAAAGCTTTGACATAATGACATAAAGGTGATTTCTTGGTTTTAGATTTATTAGTACGGGACAAGTTGAGGGACCCTTGAGGGTGTGTTGCTGTAAAGTATATAAGGGACGCGCAGCGCCGTTAATGGGTTTAAAATAAATGAAAAACACTAATCCGAGGAACTATTGGAGAGGTAAGTATACGGAGGTGAGCGCGTTGCGCATAAGGGTTGCTGGTGTCATATATTAACACTTTGAGGGTGAATAATTTTGATTGAGTGTCAACGCTTGAGAACGCGAGGACAGCGTCTAAAGTGCTGGGTTAAACTTTGTGTGTCACCGAGCAGGGGAAGAGGAGTCAGTGGTTGCGAGAACAGCGAGACGAAGACTGAAACCGAAAGTTAAGCGTGTCTGGGTGACCTAGACCAAGAAGGTGGAGTCGACCGACGCCATTGGAAGAGGTAAGTCTGTGTTTCAGAGAATGGCTGACAGCTCGGGTGCGACACCTAGTGGGAAAAGGGGATGCAAACCTCTGAAGGATCAGCTTGAACAGCTTAAGAAAGCTATTCGTTTGGCTTCCCCTGGAGTATTAAAATCAGCAGAGAAAGAGTGCCAAGCGATGGAGGTTGAGGTAAGTAAACTTATTACATCCCAACAGAAAGGGCTGGGTGATAAAATACCTCTGAGCTTGGTGTTAAAAACTGAAGGAGAAGTGTATGGACAAATGCATGAGGCCCTACGTGCGTCCATAGAGGCATTAACGGCATTGGAGGTTATAAAGCAGAGAGTAATGCAGGGAGGGCCAGAAGAGGAGAATGAAGACCGTGCGACGTCATCAGAAGAAGAAGACGATGAGGAGGACGAAGATGGAGGAGCTGAACCTCAACCAAGTACAAGCCTAATTTTGAGGAAAAGAAGTGTGAAGAGAGACCAAGCACAGAGACGGCCCATATTTAAGAGCTCAAAGAGTAGAAAAGTGAGTTTTGAACAAGGAACTCCTGACCCTGGTTTAAATCTGCCTCTAATAGCAGGTCCAAAGAACGAACCAGTTTATCGCGCCTATAAGGTGAGAGATTTGGAAGCATTGGTTAAACAACTTCCACCAATAACCAAGGGAGAACATTGGGAAGGAGAAGAATTAGCGCTGGGCGACTTTCGCGCTTTGGCCGGACGTTGTATGCTGGGTGGTGGGTTAGCAGATGTAGAGCAGATAGCTCAAACAACCAGATATGCAAATGACCTACAATACCATGAGGTGCAGAATGACTTAGCAGATGCAGTCCGGGAGAAGTACCCAATTCCTAACTCTGGAGCCATTCCAAAAATTATTTGGGATCCCAAAAAGAAACCCAGAGAGTGTTTAGCTAAAGCAAAGGAACAATGGTTGTTAGAAACAGGAATACATCCGGGGAAGGAGGGTGAAAGTAGAGCGTGGTTTCGTTCGGCGGTGCTGGCAGGGCTGCCCAATCAGGTTGCAGTGGATTTGGAAAAGAACCCAGATTTTGCCGTTGCAGACTCGGTGCAGTGGGACAGACATGTGACCCACAGACTTCAGCAGGAACAGGATTTGGCAAACAAACAAAAGAAAGAGTTGGAGGAAGCCCAGGCGTGGCTGGTCAAGTTGCAGCTGGCAGAAGCAAAAAGCAAAGCAGGAGACAGAAAGCAAGAGGATAAGGAGAGCGCAAGGAAAATAATGGTGGCAAGGCCTCAGCCCGATCCTGTGCCTGACTGGCCAGATCAGGATCCGGGTCTCTACCCCGATGACCGTTGGCCCGCCAATGCACCAAGGCAGCGTCAACCAGTAGGAAATTGGGGGATCGGTGGACCGCAGAGAGGGCGTGGTGGATCCGTGAGGGGAGGACAAAGGGCTCGGAATCCAGGGAATCCTAACAATGTGTCTTGGACTGCCTGTTACAGCTGTGGAGCAGAAGGACACTGGTCCCGAGAATGCCCTGAATCGCAGCGAAATTATCAGAGGCGAGGCTATCAATCCCAGGCACGAGGAGGCCCAAGACAAAGAGCTGCTTACAGGGGAGCACATCAAGCTCCAAACCCGAATGCAGCACCAGCCGCCCAGTACCCAGTAGCTGACTGGGGCTGGGAGAGGGAGCAATACTGACGGAGCCCGGAGAAACCGAACAGCGGGGGCGGCAGAACCCATGCTGTCAATGACCGTGGAAGGCACTGAATTGCCCTTCCTGGTGGATACTGGAGCAACATACTCAACTTTGAAAGACACACCAGACAGTGCAACACTCTCCTGTCACACAGTTAATGTGGTAGGCCTTTCCGGGATTCCAATGACACTGCCATTGACAGATCCAGCATTGACACAGCTGGGAAAACAGACTTTGAAGCACCAATATGTGGTGTCCTCACAGGTGCCTGGAAAATCTCATGGGCAGGGACCTGCTTGTGAAACTGGGAGCACCTTCAAAGACTCAATATCTAGTCCAGAACTCTGAATAACCCACTGCCGAAATCTACTGGGGGAGGCTAGTGGAAGAAGGCATTTTGAGACATTATCAGCTATGGAAACCCTGGATAATGAGCCTGGCCGTCTATTCCCCTCCGCGAGATCCTTTCCACGTTACACTCTTTTATGATAGGGAAGATAACGATATCTATCGGGAACAGTTCCAGTCTGATCTTGAGGGACAGACGTGGAATGTGCAAACACATAACATTTATGTTGGACCAGAAGGTGTGGCCGCGGCTGTGAAATTTACTGATGAACAACTGCCTTGGTACAATGTGGGAGAGGATTTAGCCCCTCACATTACATTGGCGGTCCACGAGGGTCATGGGCCAAGAGATCTGGGACCAATGGTTAAGCGGGCGCTGGACGACGCATGCTGGCAAAGCACCCAAATTCCAAATGTCTGGTATGCACCAAAATGTAAAATATATCGTATAACTTGTTTGTCCAATGATGCAGTGATCTTAGAACATAAAGAAATCTCCAGAATACATGGCAGGGAAAGAATGGATCATCCTGATGCAGTAGCTGAGCTCTCAAAATTGCCTGGTACTTTGTGGTCCGCAGGGCCCACAGATGTAGGTCTAGCTAACTGTTCGCCTGTCCTGTTCCAGCTGAAGTCTGACATACCAATTAACAGACCACAATATAAGCACAAAACTGAAGCAGAAGAAGGTATAGCTGAAACCATTGAAGGATTGTGGAAGGCAGGAGTGCTTGAGCCCTCATGGTCATTTTGGAACACACCTATTTTGCCAGTGGAAAAACATGGGACAGGGAAGTACCGTATGGCACATGATTTGAGAGCAATAAATGCCATGCTGAGGACTGACACTGTGCCTGTACCAAATCCCTACACGGCTCTGACCGAAATTACTGGGGACCAAAAGTGG
Organism: Maylandia zebra; assembly: GCF_041146795.1. Classification (NCBI taxonomy): domain Eukaryota; kingdom Metazoa; phylum Chordata; class Actinopteri; order Cichliformes; family Cichlidae; genus Maylandia; species Maylandia zebra. The sequence continues at coordinate 1,842,323 of NW_027490041.1, forward strand.
TTCACATGTATTGACCTAGCGAATGCATTCTTTTGTCTCCCACTGCACGAGTCACTCAGAGATATTTTCTCATTCACATACAGAGGCCGCAAATTTAGGTACACACGCCTACCACAAGGCTTTGCACTCTCACCAGGAATTTTTAATCAGGTGTTGAAAGAGGCATTGTCCCCATGTCAACTGCCAGGGGGCTGTACATTAATACAGTATGTTGATGATCTTCTTATTGCAGCCCCGTCAGCAGCGGCCTGTACGGCAGCATCGCTCGTGGTGTTGAACAGATTGGTAGAGTGTGGCTCAAAGTGAGTAAGAGCCACAGATCTGGCCACACCTAACTATGATGAGGCATTTTATCTTGATGTTTCAGAAACAAAGGGAGTTGTGAATGGTGTGTTGTTTCAGAAAAAAGGGGGAGGTAGGGATGTACTTATGTATGTCAGCATAAGATTAAATTCAACAGAAGCAAGGCATCCCACATGCACACAACACGCAGCAGGAGTAGCAAAGATAATTCAGAAAACAGCACATATAGTGAGGGAACACCCACTGAAAGTGCTTACCACACACAGTGTAGTGGCCTATGTGAACTCACAGGTATTCACAATGACTCCACTGACGCAACAAAGGTTGAGCAAAATTTTAGAGGCGCCAAATTTGATATTCACACATGAAGGAATAAATATGGCAGACCTAATGGGGTCAGGAGAACCACATGACTGTATTAAGAAAGCCCAGGTTGAAGGAAAAATCAGGGAAGACCTGAAGGCAGAGCCCATATACGGAGCTGAGGATTGGTTCACAGATGGATGCTGCCACAGAGATGAAGAAGGATTGAAAGCCGGCTATGCAGTAGTCTGTAGAGTAGGAACTGAGTTTCAGGTGAAAGAAGCAGGAAAAATTGAGGGACAACAGTCGGCCCAGAGAGCTGAAGTGATAGCCCTAACTCGAGCCCTGAGGTTGGCTAAAAACATGAGAGTGAACATCTACACTGACTCAGCATATGCGTTTGGAGCAGCTCATGTGGAACTGGCTCAGTGGAAGAGAGCCGGGTTCAGGACGGCCACTAATGCACCCATCTGTCACAAAAAGGAAATGGAGGAACTGGAAAAGGCCCTGGAGGACCCAGACGAGGTAAGTATTATAAAATGCAAAGGCCACTCACAAGCAGACAGTATGGTGGCAAAAGGAAATCAGAAAGCTGATGAAGCCGCAAAGGAAGCAGCGGGCTACAAAGGACAGAGACAACTGGTGCAGGTAACCCCAGAAGAGGAGGTTAGCACTAACAGCATGGAAGAAGTTAGAAAGGCTCAGGAGGAGACATCCCCAGAGGAAAAGGGGGTGTGGGAAAACAAAGGAGCCTGGCAAGATGGCGGTTTGTGGAGGGGGCCAGATGGGCGTCCCGCTTTAACGGCCAAAATGGCGGAACAAAAGGTGAATGAGGCTCACGGGCTTGGTCACGTGGGAGTGAAACAGATGGAGAGAAATTTGTGCCGATGGTGGCATCCTGATTTGAGAAGGATGATACTGGAAAAGGCCAGAACGTGCCTAATTTGTGGGGCACACAACCCAAAGCCAGCAGTAAAACCTGAAGCTGGTAAGTTTCTCATGCCAGAAAGGCCAGGAGAAGAGGTCGTGATTGATTATACCGACATGATTGATACAGGCCCAGGTGGGGTGAGGTATTTGTTGGTGTGTGGATGTTCTGACCGGATGGCCCGAAGCATGGGCGACCAAACGTGAAGACGCGAAAAGTGTGATTAAGTGCTTAATCAATCATTACATTCCAAGGCATGGGTTTCCCAAGAGAATTAGGTCAGACAATGGTACTCACTTCAAGAACAAAGATTTGCAAGAGGTAGAGAGGATGTTGGGAGTGCAACATAAGTTCGGGACGGTCTATCATCCTCAATCTCAAGGAAAGGTAGAGAGGATGAACCTAAATTTGAAAAACAAGTTGGCTAAAATTTGTGCGCAGACAGGGCTAAATTGGGTCGCAGCCCTGCCCATTGCTTTGATGACCATAAGATGTTCTGTTAACCAATCCACAGGTTTCACCCCTTATGAGCTGCTGACTGGGAGACAGTTTCCAGCACCCTGGACAGTGGTCCTGGTGGAGCAGCCCAGGACAAGCAACAGGTCTCATGCAGAATATTTTAATGAGTTGAAAGCTCTTGCGTCCAGCTTTACAAAACAGGTCACTTGTGAGAGACCCACGGGGAACGGAGAGGTCCCGGACGCAAAGGCAGTGTGGCTGAAGGTCATTAAGCGAAAGTGGAAGGAGCCCCGCTGGACTGGTCCGTATGAGGTGACCGCCCGGACGGCTACAGCAGTCCAGCTGAAAGGGAAAGGCGACACCTGGTACTACTGGTCGCAGTGTGCACCCGCACACGAGAGCTTGGTGGAGGAAAATTCGTCTTCAAAGAACGCAGGTGTCAAGAAACAGAGGCAGAATAAACCTCTTCACCTGTGCCACGGGCCGACCAGTAGTCCACCTGGAAGGCCGAAGAAAGAAGAGCAGCCTAGGAGGAGATCGCCGCGCCTACAGAAAGGAGTGGTAATAAATTGAGAGTTTGAAAAGGGGTGGTTTAAATAAAAAGAGTAAAAAAAAGGAAAGTGGAAGGGGCTTGTTCTGTCAATTATGTTGTCTCTATCTGTATTGGTGGGTATTTTGGTGACCTGTGGTTGTTGTCTCATTCCTTGTGCCCGAAGGTTGGTAGAGAAAGTGATTGTAAAGGCAGTGGACCCTGGGGCGGTGGCCCCTATGTCCATGATGCCGATGATGGATCTGGAAGTAGTCGAGTGGAATGAGGAGTGAACAACAACCTGTGTATCGACCTCTGGTGTGCCAGAGGTCGAAAGGGGGAATTGTGGGGATGAACAAAAAGTATTTTACCAGCATAATATAATCTGCAGTATGATCATTGCTTTAACAATGTAATAGATAGCTTTAAGATGGCCTTAAGATGTTTATGATGATGCTAACTTTGTATTTCAGGGGCAGTTATAATTATTTTATACATATTGCATATCTGTGCTTATTTGAGTTGATGTTCAGGTTCTTTAAAGGTCGTAAGCCTCACTGACGTGACTGTTCAGGTGATACATGCTGAGGGAAAACTAGAACATAGAAGGAATTGCAATACATGCTTACAAAACACGTATATCAGTTTATTTTATTATCTTTTATATGTTCATATTCTTGTATTAAGCTTTTAGTAGAGGTTCTTGGTTAAAACATTTATTTAGTAGAAGATATACACATAGTCTCAGTGAGCTTCTGGTCTGGTAAAAGGTCAGAAGTGCAACAGGTGAATTGAGAAAGAGCATTTGAGGACGAGACACAGACAGTAGGTGAAGAGGTGACACAAAGAGCATGTGAGGTCAACACACACACACACACACACACACACACACACTTTAAATTAGATTTATTTAGAGGAGAGGTTAGTTATGTTTGGCTGTAACTGCAAAATTGTCTTGGTAAAAGAGGAACCGTTTCTTGGTGTCTCGGCAAGAAAGAGGAACAAGACAAGAACTGAAAGGTAGACAGGAAGGGCTAGCCATGAAAATAGAAGATGATTTTCTAGGTGAAAAGTCATGATGATGTTGATCTGATCTATGTATAAAATGTATCTGTGACGCATGAAGGGGCGTCAGTAAATAAACCCTGATGTTATAAAATAATTGTTTGTGCTTTAGTAAGTCGAAGATCAATTGCTGTGTTCAGTGATCTTCCCACATGTGAATTAAAATCTTCGTTTGACTTCACCCGGCCGGACCAGTGTGGTTATTTTTCGATCACCTCTTGTACCCTTTCTCAATTCTTGAATCTTAACATTGGAAAATATTATTTTGTTTAAAGACAGAAGTGACCGCATAGTTGCAACATCAAAGGGAAATATTAATTAATTAGCATCAAGTATATTTGTTGCTTAAGCGTTTGCACTATAACTTAAGTAGGATTATAACTTTTAAGGAAGGAAAGATTTCAGATATTTAGTTCACTGCTTCAGTTATTTTATATGAAATTAAAACATTTACGTTGGTCAAATATGATGCTCTAAATCAAATAAAAGTTTGAAAATAAATGATGTATTTTTAAATGCTGCAACAAATGTTCACAAAAAGTAACTATAATTAAAACCAGTTAAACAAAATCAAATGTTTGAATCATGCTTAACCAAATGCCAGGCTGGAGAGCTGAACCTAAAGTATACGTAGAAAGAGTTCAACATCTGAGCAGTTTTTAATGTTTTTACCACATATAAATGTCACAGCAGTGGGTCCTGGCCCAATGCTTTGTGTTTTTGGTTTTCTTTGACTCTTGTTTTTCTTGGTTTTTGTTCTTCTTATTTATCAGGCTCTCAGTAATCTTAGTTCTCCCTCCCTCAGTGTTCATTTCAGCCTGTGTTTAGTTTCTGTTCCCGTGTCCCACGTTTCATCGTTTCATGTCGAGTCAGCCCTGTCTCTCTGTTTCCTGTGTCTCCCCAGTCAGCCCCGCCTCCCTCGGGCACTCATGTGTGATACAGAGTAATAAACCTGACTACATTTGCTACACTCTCTTTATTACCTGTTACTTTAAAATTCATACACTAATTATGTCTGCCCATCTCTCTAATGTGAAGGTCAAAGGTCAACATCCCAGTGACATAAGAATAATCCCAAAGGGGCAAAGGCAGCGGTTAATTTAGCACATTTAGCATTAAGGGTACAGCAAGGATATACTTTTACTTATTGTGGCAGGGGTGTGGTCTCTGGCCTGCTGCAGTGGAGGCTGGTGGCGGGACGTTGGACGGCACAGGTGAGGGTGATGGAGCTCATGACTCTCCCCTTTATAGTGACGGAGGAGACTGGCGTGGGGGAAGCGTGTAGTGGAGGAAGCCGAGGAGAGAGCTGGTTTCTGGCTACAAAGACGGCGTCAAACCAGAAAAGATTGCTCGTGGTCAAATGTCAAAGGAGCTTGCAAAGAAAAGCGTCTGGACTTCTTTAAGTTGCTTGAAGACGTTTCACCTCTCATCCGAGAAGCTTCTTCAGTTCTAAGGTCAAATGGTGGAGAGTCCCAGATTTAAACCTAGTGGGAGTATCCCCCCACAGAGGGACAAAAGGACCCCCTGATGATCCTCTAATCGCCTGAGCCAAGGTGTGAAACTGGGTGTGGGTCCCAATCAGCCAGAGTTTCGGGTGGGTTCATTGTGAAACCTGGCCCCACCTTATCATGCGAATTCCTGAGGTCAGATGGCCCAGGATGTGAGTGGGCGTTAAGGCGTCTGGGAAGGGATCTCAAAACTGGATTATAGATGGCAGAGAGTTGGTGTCGTAAACCCCGCCTCTGTTCAATGATGGTCGCTCACAGTGGACATAGATGGCTTCTTTCACTCCTCTTTCAAACCATCTGTCCTCTCTTTCCAAAATGTGAACATTGGCATCCTCGAAAGAGTGTCCTTTATCCTTAAGATGCAGATGGACTGCTGAGTCTTGTCCTGTGGAGGTGGCTCTTCTGTATTGTGCCATGCGCTTGTGAAGTGGCTGTTTTGTCTCTCCAATGTAGAGGTCTGGGCATTCCTCGCTGCACTGTACAGAATACACCACATTGTTAAGTCTGTGTTTTGGCGTTTTGTCTTTCGGGTGAACCAGTTTTTGTCTGAGCGTGTTGCTGGGTCTGAAATACACCGGGATGTCATCCTTGGAGAAAACTCTCCTGAGTTTTTCTGATACACCGGCTACATAGGGGATGACAATGTTGTTGCGTCTGTCTTTCTTATCCTCCCTCGCTGGTGTCTGGTCTTCTTTTCTGTGCCTCTTTGCTGACTTTAAAGTCAGCAAAGAGGCTCCTTTGACTACGATGACCTGGATGACTGAGAACCTTCACAGACACTTGTGGTCAAATAATGTGTCAATCACCTCTGAATCAAACTGTGTGTGGCTCAGTTCATGTCACAGTGTTGTTTAGTATATCTTCACTTGTCTCACTCTCCTTCTGTTCTGTCCATCAGGACGATCCTCAGCGCTTACACAGATCCTCCATCGATGTTGTAACTGTTGGCATGATGACATTGTATATAATTTCGATTATTTCTTTATCTTGTCAAGATCTATGTCATGATTGTAAATTGTTTAAGCTGTACATTACTGTTTGTTTTTTGTAGTCAACGTTTTGGTGCTTTGTGCTTTTATTTTGAAAGTCAAGTTCGTTTACAAGTTGCGCTAGAATAAAGGTTTTTAGTGGTTTTATTATAAAGGTTTTATTATTATATATTAATGATAATAATAATATCAATAACATTGAGGCACATTGTGTGGAGGAGGTTCAGTCATATCCTGATCATCCAGACAGATTTGATGTTTGGGAACAGCTGCTGTGTAGAAATGGTCTGACTGGTCGCTGTTACTGGGAGGTCGAGTGGAGAGGAAGCGTTTATATATCAGTGAGTTACAGAAGCATCAGAAGGAAAAGAGACAGTGATGACTGTTTGTTTGGATACAATGATCAGTCCTGGAGTCTGAGCTGCTCTGATGATGGTCCTGATTCTGTCTGGCACAATAAAATAAAAACACCCATCTCCTCCTCCTCTTCCTCCTCCTCCTCCTCCTCCATCTCCTCCTCCTCCTCCTCCTCCTCTGTCTCTAACAGAGCAGCAGTGTATGTGGACTGTCCTGCTGGCACTCTGTCCTTCTACAGAGTCTCCTCTGACACTCTGATCCACTTCCACACCTTCAACACCACATTCACTCAAACTCTTTATCCTGGGTTTATGTTCTGGTCTCCTGGTTCCTCAGTGTCCCTGTGCTGAGTGGAGTGTAAAGAGTGTCTCCTGTTACAGAAACACTCTGACTGTTGAACAGATAGTTCAGTCTGTACATGTCTGTCTCTTTCACTCACAAACACGTTTTCAGATTCATGGATTCAATCAGTTGATGTTTGAAACTCTTCTAAATGATTCCTTGTAAACTTCTTCAGTCACAAACAAACAGGAAGTGATGTCACATGTGTTCCTGTCCACACAGCAGAATGAGTCTATTGCTGACAGTGATGTACAAACAGAGTGAGCATTTCTGAGGCCCAAAATAAACTGAGTAGTTCACTGAATGAACAATGGACTGTGAGCTCAGTTCCTTCATCATTAGTATGGATTATATATGTATATGTATTATATTAGTATCATATATATCAGGTGCTGCTGCTTTCAGTCATTGTGCAAATGTGCTGTTTGTAAGCTTGTAAAGCTGCAGTCAGCTGAGACTGAAGAAGTCACCTGATCAGTGAGCAAACGTTTCTGAAAACGTCCAGATGAACAGAATCAACCTTTTGGGATCAGCCAGCAATGCAGCATCATTGTTGTTCAGCTTCAGAGGTTTGCAGGAATGAACTGATGACCAGAAACAGCTGCAAAGTCCAAGAAAATACCAGCTGGAGTTCAGCTGCATTTGAAGAAGTCAAAGAAAAGTAAGGATGGCAAAGGGCGACGTTTTCTTCCAAAGAGCTGCAAACATGGTCGACGCCTCATTAGAAGAATCATCTGGACATTTGTGAGGAACTCTAACCAAGAAAGCAACGTCACACAGATCCAACAGACAGTTTCCATGACTGCAAGTGTTGAGTGGAAAAATGCTACATTGCATTATTGCATCCTCTCACCACAGGAGGCGCTGTTGGCACCACTGATTGCTGATCAGCTGTTCTCTGATGATCTGATTGATACTGTGAATAACGGGACTCACTGAACTCTGTGACACAGTGAAGATTACAGAGTTTAACTTCACCCTTTAAGACTGACCACAGAACCAAGTCCGCCAGAGCTTTTGTTATATTTTTACATGCTGTGGAGCCATTTGTGGGAGCATTTCAAGTTGCTATACATCAATACAACTGTTATAGCCCTAATTTTAATAATATGTATGCATTAAGTCCATAGTAACTACATAAACTGCAAAAAACAACCTCTGCTCATCCATCTCTGTGTGTATCAGGATACATTTGGTTCATAATACACAGAAAAATCAGAGTTATTACCTGTAATAAATGTGAAAGATTCCTGCAGTGATAACCAGGCAGGACTGAAACACATCCAAGCTGTCACCACGGTAACAGCAGCGTCCATCCACAGGTGAGGGGAGGAGCAAAAAGAGGGACTTTGACCATTTTATACTAAAAACACTCAACTAATGTTTCTAATATGAAACAAATAAGCCCACATTAATGTGAGCGTTTATTAAATAATAATAATGATGATTTCCTCCTGATCTCATTTCCACAGCAGAGAAAACTGTGGTGTATATTGAGGTGGAGGGTGTGGTCTGTGGCTCAGGTGTAGAGTGAGGGTGGGGTGCACCACAGCAGCATGCTGGGACTGCTGAGGGTGGAGGAGGGAGTGATGATGACATCAGAGCTGCAGCACAGAGACCAGTGAACACACAGTCTGTTCATCTTTGCATAGATACAATATACAGCACAATATTGAATGACAGACACGCTGTGGGAGCTTCCACAGATACACTGACGTCAGCATCCAGAGTCCTCCTGCTGCTCCCCCCTCAGAGCCCCGTGATCAGCACCAACACATTCAGTTAGATGACAGAGTCCAGCTGCAGCTAGAATCAGCTCCCCTCTGTGAACAACAGCACAGCGTCAGTGTTTCACACTCAGTGAAAGGAGGAAACAGCAGAAGAACACCATGTGTGCTACGTTTCCCAGGACACACTACAAACTGCACAAATACAGAGCAGCACGTGGAAGGACCTGGAGCTGCATTTACAGAGCTGCAGACAGCGTGATGTCCTGTATGGACAGGTGGAAGGAACCAAGTCCTCAGCTGGAACACTCGTGTTTGTCCACAGACAGGAAACACAGCAGGAAACTTCCTCACAGAAGTGCAGCTCATGGATAACACACTTCCTGTCAGTCAGAATGAGGCTGCAGCCAAACACAGAAAGGTGTTTTTGTCCAGATGAGCCCAGAGAAGAAACACGAGTGTTCACAGACATCAGAAGCTCAGAGAGGTGAAACATGAGGTTGGAGTCCTCGTCAGCATCCAGAAGAGCTGCTGTGAAACCCTGAGTACTCATGACAGACTCTGATGGCACAAACACATCATGATTCAAACAGAAAGACAAACATGGAGCTCCTGATCCTCCTGCATGAGAACAAGCTGACATGAGCGCTGTGTCTGAGAGTGTCTCCCTGTCACAGTGACAATAACACAGCTGCTGCTCACAGTCATTAAACTGACCTGAGGTCAGCTGTGCTCCTTACATATGAACCATGTGACCTCACATCAGTGCTGTGGATGACTGTAGTCATAGAAGAGTAGAGCTGTAGCAGGTGGTGTGAGGAGGAGGTGGTGTATTCTAGTTAACGCAGTACTGAAACACTCCAGCAGAGGGCGCTGTTAAGTCCTTATTGTAACACAGTTACTGTGTGCAGTTAGACTTCATACATAATCTGCACTTATTTCCATCAGACATGCTGTCAGTAAATGATTGGTTTCTATTGATTCTACTTCCTGTTGACTCGTTTGATGACAGTGAAACAATCACAGCTGATTGTGTGATGATGTAAACTGTCACTGTTACATTCAGTGTGTGTGACATAATGTTAGTGCAGGCTGATAACAGCCTGGTTCTGTTAGAAACACATGAACGTGTCCATAGATCAGTGTGTGTTTAACATGAGAGCTTCAGCCCTGCTGATGTGTTAAATAAAGACATGCAGGAAAACTGATGAGACTCTGAAATAACTCTTTATATTTATAATGTAACTCTGCATCAAAAGAACAACAAAGGATCCCAGACAGGTTTCTGTGAACAAAGACCATTCTGATGTTTCTGTGTTTCTAACACTTTGACATTATTAGTAAACAGACTGCAGTGAGCAGCATTTATAAAGAGCTTCTATATAAAGATATGACAGCTGTTTGACAAGTTTATCACTCTGTGTTTGGACCTGATCAGTCCAGCTGTTTACTTGAAACATGTTCATTTACCTGTTCTGTTATATTCATGTTCTTGTCTCTGTTGAAAACACATTTTAATGTCCCTCAGATTTTTCTCCCAGATGAATAAATCTAAAAATGACACAAACTGACTGCAGCTACTTTTTGTCCTTTCTGTCAAAAACCTTCATGTGACTCATGAGAGACACGTTTCAGCTGTTTGTGACAGATCAGAGGCCAACAAGTCATTTATAACACTTTCCATCATTGTTTAAAGTTCTCAGTGTTTCTGTGTTGCTGCGTATAGGATCTCCCAGCATCATCACTGTGCTGTCCAATCATTGTGTGCGAGGTTACCCTTATAGTGCGATGTGTGTTTGCACAAAGAGAAGCATGTGTGTCAAATATAAATAAGCACAGAACAGAAACAGCTGCTCGTTTCTTCTGTTTAGAGTCAAGTTAGTGTTTTGTGTCTTTGTTTGAGGCCTGATGTCGAGCAGAGGTGTGTGTAACTGCACTGCTCTGTTATATGTGTGAAGTGTGTGCTTCTCTTCAGCATCATCTTTGTCACTGCTGATTCCTTTGTGTCATCATGTGTTGAGAAGAGAGAACAGTTATAACGGAGGAGCAAAAGGAAGCCCTGAAATCTGCATCAACAAGGAAGTGTTGGCTCACCAGTGATCCCAGCAGAGCCACTGGTTTGGCTCCAGTTGTTACAGATTCAATGATGTTGTTGCTACAGATACATGTCAGCATCTTTATTGTAGTAAAGTCTTGTAATGTGAAGATAGAAACAAGGCAGCAAACAGCTCCATGATCTGATCTTAATGATGTTGTTTTTATTCCTGTCTGTCAGAACTGGATTGGAAACTATCAAAGGTCTAAAAACAGCCTCAACCCTCCCACAGAGAAAACTTTACACACGTCATCTTTCAGCTACAATCTTTGTTGCAGGGATCTTCTGCCAAACAAGGCTGAGAGAAGATTTCTTACAGCTGTCATGTTGATGCTGTTTCAGTCTTTGGGCAAACACACTCATATATTAGGGCTGATATCAGGGCTGCACAAGTTCTTTGTGTTTGTGATCATGAATAACAGAAGTGTGCCTGTTGAAGATCATGTTTCTACATTATTATATGTCCTGTTATTGTTCTGTGTTATATTCAGCTTTCAGCATCCTTTCCCAGCCCCCTGTTACACAATCCATACAAAGCCAGTCTGACTGTGAGCCAATGTGTTTGTTTGTGTTGGATCAATAGATTTGACAGACTTGGTTCATCCAGAGGGAAACAGTCCAAATTCAGATCTAATGAAATGATGGAGGCTGTTTCCTACCACGGTGCTGATGTGTGACTAACAAGGCTCATGGTCTCCAGCAGACAAGCGCCTGGAATGAGGTGAGCTGAGTGTTGCTTTGGTGGGTCTCTGCCCAAGTCATGCATCAGGATTCATGTTGACAATAGTTCATATCTCTGTTCTTCAGCCTTCATCACAAAGCTGTGAAGGAAAAACAAACATCTAACAGGATCTGATGGATGCAAAGTTCACTGAGCTCTTTGTCATTTACAAACTTGTCCAACCAACAAGAGCACAGATGAAAAACACAGTGACAGTTACAGGATTTTGCCATATATGAGCATAGATGACTTTCATATAGATTTTCAATGCAGGCTTTGGTGAGCCGCTGGGTTCTGTCTAATAATCATCTCAGCATTTTACAATAGAACAGCTCTTTATTAGCTCTGCATTTATTGTTATTGGACATGAAACAAGGAAGCTGTTTCTCATTGGATGTTAGTTTCATGTTCATCAGGATCATTTTCTAAAGAGCTGATATTGAGACCATTTACTGCACTGGCTGCACATCCTGTCTACATTTCTCTGTATGTGCTGTGTTTAGACTCACAGAGAAATGACTCAACCAGCTGTGTTTGACTCTATGAAAGGTCAGTGTGTGTCTGCACACAGACTGTTGTGTTGGACTGTTATTCAGTTGTCTGCTGAATGTTTTCAAATGTCTGCATCTCAGCTGTGATGAGGCTGGGGGTCATGGGAGGCCACCGTAGCAGCCTCTTCAACATCATGACATCATCATAAATGCTGCTGGACTGTCTGATGGGCTGACGGTGAAAAAGCCGTCGGGAAGGAAACAGAAGACGTTTCAGAGGCTGCAGCAGATTTCTTTGATTCGGGGCCTTTTTCAGCTTTATTGGACAGAGCAGTGAAGATAAGTGACAGCAAAGCAGAGAGAAAGGGGGCGTGGCCCGGGTCAAAGCCAGGCCAGCTGCTCTCCACCTCGTGGTCACCTGCTCATCCTAGTGAGCTCCACCAGCAGCCCTTTCACACACTTTACACTGTCAAACACTGTGTGTGGACCTCAGCTAACAACAGGCTACATTTAAGTCTGGACTACATGCTTTTATATTGTTTTTATTCCATCAGCAGCTCAACATCATGAGCAGCTTTGACATAAAGACATCAAACTCAAGCTGACTTTAAACTACTTTTAATACAGGGGCTCAAAAACAACAACATCTTTATTATATATCAGGACACAAAGTCATTTCATCTCAAAGGGAAACAGCTTTATTTGGAATAACCAGCACTATCAACTGGTTTGGGATCTCCACCAGTTTCATGTCTTTGCAGCTTCTCCAACAAAGTTCCTGTAAAATCAGCATGTTTGTCTTTATTGGTTTGATAGTGATTGATTATTCAGTCCCAATCTGCTGTCATCTAAAGAACAAAATGATGTTTCTATGAGTCACAAAGCTCCAGATGTTGTCGGCTTCACAAAGAAAACAAAGAACTTAAACACAAAGTGTTTGGAGCCAAAATGTTCCCAAGCTGCTCTTTTTGAAATGGCAGAGGTACAGTGGTGTCTAACAGCACACTGTGGAAGGCAAACATGTTATTGTTGGATGAAACTTCATGAATCCTTTGTAGATTTGAGCTGTTGGAGCCTTTCTTTTCTCTTCAGGTGTACAGATGCTGAGGAGGCAGGTGAAGCAGGTGGAGCTGTTGTGATGCTGGCAGAGGGTGTGTCTTAGTAACTCTGTGAGGCAGAACTGGATCCAACATTGTGGATGTGTTGATGTTGGAGCCATTAAGAGTCTCTGGCCACACTGTAGGATTTCCCTTTGATCCACTGTGGGGGCATTTTGGAGTCTGTCAGTGAAACTCTTCATGTTTGTGTTTGACTCCAGTTTATAGAAACAGAGAAATGTGTCATGCTTTTGTTCGGCCTCCACAAATACACACATTTGTTCATTGGTTGGACTTTTTGGAAGGAGACACATTGAAAACCATGTTAATAAGATCTTGTTGTTTCCTGTGGATCCGACACAGAGAGTGGACTTCAGACAGAAAGCGTGGAAGAGATTTTAGAGGCCGTGTGTGGCAACAGGAAGTTTCTGTGTGTTTGCTGATCTTACATGTGGAAAACAACACGTGATGTTTGTGAAGTTCTACAATTGATTGATTGATTGAATCTTTATTTTGAACATGTTGAAAAAGTATAAAAAAAAAATAGAATTAAAAGAGACAAATGAACAAAGCAAACAAAAGGAAAACGAGCAACCACAACTCCAAATAACGTCCATGTTCAAAAAGGAGCAGGAAGAAGCATAAGCTTATTTAATCCCACCCCTTTTCCACTATCTAGTATCAATAGACTACAGAAATACCTCCTTGTAATTACATTATATGTTATGTGTAATTTTTTTTTTTTTTTTTTTTTAATATATACACATATATGTTTCTATCTATCCATACCTACGTATATACACACATACGCACATATACACATTTTCAATAACCCCATTAACACCTGAAGGATACACAACCTACAATTTTATATATATTTAATATATATATATATATATATATATATATATATATATATATATATATATATATATACATATACACATACACATATATATATATACATACATACATATACACATACATATACCCATACCAACAAACCCGTGCATGCGCACACACATGAAAATATTAGACAAGAACACCCTATCAAATCTCTACCTTTTCCCTGTACCCTGTAAAAACCATATCCTTAAACCGCTTTTTAAACTGCGCCATGCTTGGACATTGCTTCATATCTTTACTTATCTTCACTCCACACACAGAGATGCAAAAACTTTTTAATGTTGTACGGATACGAGGATGTTTTAAATTTAATTCCCCCCTCAAATTGTATCCCCGTTCCCTTTTAGAAAACATTTTTAGAATATTGTCAGGAAGCAGGTTATTTATTGCTTTATATATAATTTGTGCTGTGAGAAAATGAACCAGATCTGTGAATTTTAGAATTTTTGATTTTAAGAATAGTGGATTTGTATGATCTCTGTAACCAGTTTTATGGATTATCCTTATGGCCCTTTTTTGTAATATAAAGATTGATGATAGCGAACATTTGTAAGTATTGCCCCAAACCTCTGCACAGTAATTCAAATACGGTGCAATCAGGGAACAATAGAGAATGTGGAGTGATTTGTGGTCCAGAATGTGTTTTACTTTACTCAAGATTGAGACACTTCTTGAAATTTTGTTATGTATATGATTTATATGAGACTTCCAGTTTAATTTATCATCTATAATCACACCAAGAAACTTATGTTCAAGTACTCTTTCAATTTCCACACCATCTACATGAATCTGCACTTGTGCATTTCTAAGGGAATTCCCAAATAAGATAATTTTAGTTTTACTTAGATTTAGCGATAGTTTGTTCCTGTTAAACCATTTTTTAATTTTGCACATTTCTGAAGTAATTGTATCCAGCAGCTCCTTTAGATTCCCCCCAGAACAAAAAATATTTGTGTCATCTGCAAATAATACTAATTTTAATTATATACAAATTACATTACAAATATCATTTATATAAATAATAAATAATTTTGGACCCAGTACAGAGCCTTGTGGAACACCACAAGCAATGTCCAAGCATGATGAGGAATGGACACCCAGCTTCACAAATTGTTTCCGGTCACTTAAATAATTTTTCACCCATTGCAGTACAACCCCCCTAATCCCATACCGTTCCAGTTTATTAATTAATATGTCATGATTGATTGTGTCGAATGCTTTCTTGAGATCCAGAAATACTCCAGCTGCATACTGTTTCTGATCTATAGCATTCGTAATCTCCTCAATTGATTCGATTAATGTCAGAGATGTTGATCTTTTTGATCTGAATCCATATTGACTATCAGAGAGTAATTTATATTTATCTAAGAATTTGTCTAATCGTTTATTAAACAGGTTTTCTAGGATTTTGGAGAATTGTGGTAGTAAAGAAACAGGCCTGTAATTTGTGAAGTGGCGTCTATCCCCGGTTTTATACAGCGGCACAACTTTAGCTATTTTCATTTTGTTTGGCACTTTTCCCGTCTGAAATGATAAGTTGCAAATATATGTTAGAGGTCCTACAATTCCTTCAATGACCTTCTTGACGATTTTCATGTCAATATCATTACAATCAGTGGATGTTTTATATTTACACATGTGTACAATGTCAATTATTTCTTTTTCCTCCACTGATGTGAGGAACATTGAGTTAGGGTTCCTATCAATCAGGTTTTCACTACAGTCTACTGATGGCAGTGACTCAGGAATTTGTTCTGCCAGTTTTGGTCCAATATTTACAAAATAATGATTAAAGCTGTTGACCTTATCAGCAGTGTTTTCCATAATATTGCCATTATCGATAAAGTATTGTGGATAACTTTGTTGTCCAGAATTATTTTTAATGATACCGTTTAAAACATCCCATATTCCCTTCATATTATGTTTATTGTTGTTCAATATTTTACTATAATACTCCTTTCTACATACACGTATAATATTGGTCAACTTATTTTTGTATTTTTTATATTTATTTTCAGCATCTTTTGTTCTTTGTTTTAGGTATTCCCTATAGAGTGTATTTTTCTTTTTACATGCATTTTGTAAACCCTTAGTGAGCCATGGTCTATCTGAATATTTGTGCTTTCTGTTGTATTTTATTGTTGGACAGTTTTTATCGTACAACTCCATGAATATTCTTAAAAATATGCCATATGCAATATCAATATCAGCTTCTTTGTACACCTTGTCCCAGTCCTGATTTAATAGATCGTTCTTAAATGCAGTCATAGTTTCTTCTGTCCTTACACGTCTGTATCTCAGTTGTTCTTCATGCTGATTTTTCTTATAATTAGTGTCATAAACTGCAAAAACTGGTAGGTGATCACTGATGTCATTAATTAATATTCCGCTCACAATGTTGTTTTCCATATTGTTAGTGAAAATATTGTCAAGTAAGGTGGCACAATGTGGTGTAATTCTGCTAGGCCTGGTTATTTTAGGATGTAAACTCAAACTGTACATAGTGTTTAGGAATTCGTCGCTCATTTTATGCTTTTTTGGATTCAACAGGTCAATATTAAAATCACCACAGATAAACATAACTTTTTGATTTGTTTTAGAGAATATTTCCTCTATGAAGTCATTAAATACTTGAATACTAGAGCCAGGTGTTCTATATATACAGCTAATTATTACATTTTTTTCTTTTTCCTTATAAATTTCAATTGTTATACATTCTAGTAAATTATCAATTACAGTTGTCATACTTTCTACCACCTTGTAATTTAGGTTTTTATCCACATACACAGCTACTCCCCCTCCACTCTTGTTCCTTCTATTTACAAAATTCACTTCATATCCCTCCAGTCCAAAGTCCATTCCTTTCTCCGCATTGATCCATGTTTCAGAAATGGCAATAATTCCAAATGGATTTGTCAACTCATTTAGATATTCCTTTATATTGTTGAAGTTGGCATACAGACTTCTGCTATTAAAATGGATTATTGATAATTTATTTTCCGTGTTGATGGTGTGCTTAAACTGTTCATCAGTGAAGTAGCAGCAGTTACAGCTGATGTTGTAGAAGAAATTATTTTCCGGGTCTATATCCTTTTCTAAGTCTAGAACATTATGGTCTGTGTATCGAAATGTTCTCAGTTCCAGATTATCATAAAGAGAATTCCAATGAGTTATGTTGATATTGTTGCCGGATGCAGATGAAGTTCTTTTGGACTGTGCCATGTGTTGTGTTGTGTGTCACGTCACATGTGTATTCATACCTCCAGAGTAAGTTGACCTCAGTATTTGTCCAGCTCTTCCATATTTCTGATGACCAACACTTTGGCTTGTTCCGGTGTTCCATTGAGTTTAATGAATACTTTGCAGTTGGTGGTCCATGTATTTTGAATTTTTCCCTGTTTCTTCAAGTAACGTGCTTTCCTGGCAATGTCCGCATTTCTTTTTATCAAATGTTCGTTCATGAAGACATCGGATCCTTTCAGTTTCCTTCCTTGTTTTAACAGTGCTGTTTTCTGTTTTCTGTTTGCAAATCTCACAATGATGGCTGGTTTGTCACTGTCATTTTTTCGGGGTAGAGGGTGGCAAGCCTCAATGTTGTTATAATCCACTTCCACACCTTTGGACCGTAGAAAGGTAACCACTTGATGCTCCGTGGAGTTGACATCTTCCTCTCCTGGCCCTCCTACATTGTCAGTGGCGACCGCCCGGGCGTATGACCGGGGTTTGATGCGAAGCCCCGTGATGATAACATCGTTCATCCGGGTGTACTGCTCCAAATCCGCCACTCTGTTCTCCAGGTACGCCAGCCGCCGATCCTTCTCGGCGTTCTGGATGCGGAGAGCCTTAACTTCCTCGACCAGGTCCAGGATGGCTTTCTGCTGCAGTTTGACAGTAGAAATCTCCTCTGTCATAAACTCCAGCGACTTCTTAATATCGTCTCCTTCCTCGGCTGACAGAACTTTTTTCGGGCCCATGCTGAGAGACGCTCTCGTAGCTTTGCCGTGACGACCGGCTGATCATTGTTCTCACAGCATTTTGAGTGGGAACAGTTCAAACTGGGAGTAGTGGGAGTTATTTACTGATTGAAACAAGCTGAATGTTTCTGTGATGATGAAGATCAGCAGCTCAGCTGATCAATGAACTGACATCTATCAGTCGTTTCATGAGATGAAGTCATCAGCAGACATTTGTTCTGACTGTGTGATGAATGTCAGAACGTCAGGGCTCTGCTTTAGTCACTGCTTGATGATCATTGGCTCATTGTTGAATCCAGGGGCCCAGTCTGACCTCTGACCTTTGCTGCAGGTCTTCTGTGTTATCTCCACTTTCATGTCTGATCTTCTACTTGTAGTCCTGTGTCTACATATACAGTGGCTTTCAAAAGTATTCGGCCCCCTTGAACTTTCCCACATTTTGTCACATTACAGCCACAAACATGAATCAATGTTATTGGACTTCCAGGTGAAAGACCAACACAAAGTGGTGCACACGTGAGAAGTGGAACGAAAATCATACATGATTCCAAACATTTTTTACAAATAAATAACTGCAAAGTGGGGTGTGCGTAATTATTCAGCCCCCTGAGTCAACACTTTGTAGAACCACCTTTTGCTGCAGTTCCAGCTGCCAGTCTTTTAGGGTCTGTCTCTGCCAGCTTTGCACATCTACAGACTGAAATCTTTGCCCATTCTTCTTTGCAAAACAGCTCCAGCTCAGTCAGATTAGATGGACAGCGTTTGTGAACAGCAGAAATTGAAATTGAAATTGCAGTGAAGTCAGCTAGAAACTTACAGTGACGTGGACATCATGCAAAGACTGCCAGACTCTGTAATACTGCAAATGATCAGTGACTCAGGTTAACACTAAACTTTAAACGGCACCTCTGTGTCTCTGTGTGCTGAACATCTAGGATTGAGTCAGGCTGCATCAGCTGAAGCTGTTATTTGTATATATCAGTATTTTTTTATTCAGGTGTGGGGAAAATACGTAAGACTGCAGTGAAGCGATGCACCAGATGAATCCCTGGCCAAAGGTATCGTACTCAAATCAGACTACTGATCCAGCCACATCAGCCTTTTGTGAGGTCTGTTTAAAGTAGACTAAAAGTGAACTGCAGGTTCCTGAGAGGTGGACTGTGAGCACAGAAACACATGTTCATACATACAGCTGCAGCAAACTTACATTAATTTTAAATAGATTTGTTACTCTGATGTCTGTCTCTGTGTTAGTCCTCTGACAGACTGGTGACCTGTCCAGGTGTGCTCTACCTACTACTGGGACAGGTTCCAGCCTCTGTAATAGAAATGTTCTGTTATTCTCATTTAAAGTGTTTAAGTGCTTATGCATATGCTTAGTTGTGACACTGTTACTGTTCAGTGAAAGTTGCTAAAACTAGATGAACTTACTTCAGCAGTTTGAGAAAACAACTCCCTTTACAGGTGCTGATAAGGCCAAGGGCACAAAACAGCACAACCATTGATGCGTTAGGTTTCATAGCGAGACACGTGAAGTTTGGTAGGATCAGTTTGTAACTTCCTCCCTCTTCCTTGGAAGGCGTAAAGGAGGAGGAGCACGACCTCTGTGGCAGCGCTGACATGACTGAACTGTGATGTTTGATGTGTGTTGGCGCAGTAATAAATAGCTTGATCACAGCTCTTTCTGTGTTGCAGACTTTATTTAAAAAATTCCACGAAACCCCCCCCCCACTGTGAACCTGAATTGAATATTCAGAAGACATTTGTTTAAATAGTTCTACAAATCTGAGCTGTTGGTGTGTCCTTGGATTGTGTGGTAATAATATTAGAGCCTCAATCTTTCTTACTGGATCTCTACTATGAGTCATGTTACATGAGATTAGTTCTATGTTTACCTGTCAGCCTGGACGAATGTGCTGTGTGAAGAATGTAAATGACATCAGATCTGAACTGCTTACATCTAAGGAGCCTGTTCATATTTAATTGTAATATGAACCAATGATTTTCTGATTGATTGCTGATATATACAGTGGGGCAAAAAAGTATTTAGTCAGCCACCGATTGTCATCATTTTAGGTGGGGGAACTTGCACAGAGGTCAGTAATTTGCACCAGAGGTACACGTCAACTGTGAGAGACAGAATGTGAAAAAAAAAATAAATCCATGAATCCACATGGTAGGATTTGTAAAGAATTTATTGGTAAATCAGGGTGGAAAATAAGTATTTGGTCAATAACAAAAATACAACTCAGTACTTTGTAACATAACCTTTGCTGGCAATAACAGAGGTCAAACGTTTACTATAGGTCTTTACCAGGTTTGCACACACAGTAGCTGGTATTTTGGCCCATTCCTCCATGCAGATCTTCTCGAGAGCAGTGATGTTTTGGGGCTGTCGCCGAGCAACACGGACTTTCAACTCCCGCCACAGATTTTCTATGGGGTTGAGGTCTGGAGACTGGCTAGGCCACTCCAGGACTTTCAAATGCTTCTTACGGAGCCACTCCTTTGTTGCCCGGGCGGTGTGTTTTGGGTCATTGTCATGTTGGAAGACCCAGCCTCGTTTCATCTTCAAAGTTCTCACTGATGGAAGGAGGTTTTGGCTCAAAATCTCACGATACATGGCCCCATTCATTCTGTCCTTAACACGGATCAGTCGTCCTGTCCCCTTGGCAGAAAAACAGCCCCATAGCATGATGTTTCCACCCCCATGCTTCACAGTAGGTATGGTGTTCTTGGGATGCAACTCAGTATTCTTCTTCCTCCAAACACGACGAGTTGAGTTTATACCAAAGAGTTCTACTTTGGTTTCATCTGACCACATGACATTCTCCCAATCCTCTGCTGTATCATCCATGTGCTCTCTGGCAAACTTCAGACGGGCCTGGACATGCACTGGCTTCAGCAGCGGAACACGTCTGGCACTGCGGGATTTGATTCCCTGCCGTTTCACCAGGTCCCCCCGTGTGGTTCTGGGATCTTTGCTCACCGTTCTCATGATCATTTTGACCCCACGGGATGAGATCTTGCGTGGAGCCCCAGATCGTGGGAGATTATCAGTGGTCTTGTATGTCTTCCATTTTCTGATGATTGCTCCCACAGTTGATTTTTTCACACCAAGCTGCTTGCCTATTGTAGATTCACTCTTCCCAGTCTGGTGCAGGTCTACAATACTTTTCCTGGTGTCCTTCGAAAGCTCTTTGGTCTTGGCCATGGCAGAGTTTGGAGTCTGACTGTTTGAGGCTGTGGACAGGTGTCTTTTATACAGATGATGAGTTCAAACAGGTGCCATTCATACAGGTAACGAGTGGGGGACAGAAAAGCTTCTTACAGAAGACGTTACAGGTCTGTGAGAGCCAGAGATTTTCCTTGTTTGAGGTGACCAAATACTTATTTTCCACCCTGATTTACGGATAAATTCTTTACAAATCCTACCATGTGGATTCATGGATTTTTTTTTCACATTCTGTCTCTCACAGTTGAAGTGTACCTCTGGTGCAAATTACTGACCTCTGTCATCATTTTAAGTGGGGGAACTTGCACAATCGGTGGCTGACTAAATACTTTTTTGCCCCACTGTGTATATATATATATATATATATATATATATTTATTTTATTTTATTTTTTTATTTTTTTTTTTTTTTACATACATAGTTTTTTGTTGCCTTATGGTTCCAAGCGCTGTCACCAATCTTTGCATTTAGTTATTATCTCATGACACTTGTTTAATCAGCTACCATCTCTCCTGTGGACTTTTTAATGTCTACAGTCTCAGACCAACACAGCCCTGCCCTTCCCATATTAGATTCTTGATGAATGTGTGTTGTTGTTATTCAGCCTGGTTCAATGTGCCCCTTTTTAACTTTGAGCACCCGCCCCTTTAAACCTCTCTGCACAGCCCTGCACTGAACTCACTATCTTCTCCCTCTAACAGCCTCCACATGTTCTCACTGTAATTTCCCCTCATGAATGAATTTATGCTGCACTAATGTGAATGTTTGCAGGGAAATCAAACGCATTTCACACGCAGTACTCGAGCTGACTTACCTTTGTTTGAATGACGACTTGTACGCGCTGACTCCACAGATAAGGTACGAAAATATATCAGGCTACGTCTTCAGGGTTTCTACTCCACGGCCGTATTTCATACGGGTCCACATTTCCACTGCACGCTATTTTCTGCAAGTACCGCCGCTTCGCCTCTGGACGCAATCGGTCTCTATACAGTCCGTTCTCTTTTGAGCTGCTTTTAAGCATCTTGTAATCGTCGTTCCAACACAGTGTGTTTGTTTTGATTCGTAGACCTCGAAAATGGTGCCGCGCTCCCACAATGCATTGCGGCGTGACGTCAACTCCAAAGCCCTATAGAACATGTTCTTTTTCATTGTCAAAATTATCAGGAATAAAGAAGAAAACGGATTCAAAACCTGTGGAACCTGCCAAAAAACAAGTTTTACTGCAAAGGATTTCTAGATGTGAAGGTTTTGTGGCTTTTTTCAGTTTCTAAAACAAACTCATTTGTACAGAAGGATATGAGGATGTATATGTCCGGTGGTGGGTTTTTTTCTTCTTGATTTAATGTATTCATTTATCTCTTCACTTAATCTTTCTTTATGTTTTTTTTTTTTTTTTGATTTGGCATGAGCAATTTCCGGTCCTCACTCCAAGCCAGTTGGTGGCGGTAATGCACCACATGTTCTATCACAGCTGCGTCCGAGAGGACAGGAAACGTCTGTATGCGTCTGCAAACCAGGTAACTACACTCAGCTGAGCCTCTCTGCTAGTCGTTATTAGTTGGTTTTGCGTCACTTTCTCTCGGCTTGATAAAGGGCTGTATAGAAATCTCTGGTACGTAACACGTAACGTCATTTTTAGGGAGCGTCGCAGAGAAGTGAGGCTGTTTCTTTGTTTTTGTCGAGTTTTGATTGAAGACATGTTTCCAGTCCGTTTTTTACTCGTTTGTTTTTTCATTAATAACTTTACATTATCACAGAGAACAAGAAGGCGCTTTGTTTGTCACATTCACCTTATGTCTGTGAAGGTTCTCAGTCATCCAGGTCATCGTAGTCAAAGGAGCAGGGGTGTGGTCTCTGGCCTGCTGCAGTGGAGGCTGGTGGCGGGACGTTGGACGGCACAGGTGAGGGTGATGGAGCTCATGACTCTCCCCTTTATAGTGACGGAGGAGACTGGCGTGGGGGAAGCGTGTAGTGGAGGAAGCCGAGGAGAGAGCTGGTTTCTGGCTACAAAGACGGCGTCAAACCAGAAAAGATTGCTCGTGGTCAAATGTCAAAGGAGCTTGCAAAGAAAAGCGTCTGGACTTCTTTAAGTTACTTGAAGACGTTTCACCTTCATCCGAGAAGCTTCTTCAGTTCTAAGGTCAAATGGTGGAGAGTCCCAGATATAAGCCTAGTGGGAGTGACCCCCCACAGAGGGACAAAAGGACCCCCTGATGATCCTCTAATCACCTGAGCCAAGGTGTGAAACTGGGTGTGGGTCCCAATCAGCCAGTTTCGGGTGTGTTCATTGTGAAACCTGGCCCCACCTTATCATGCGAATTCCTGAGGTCAGATGGCCCAGGATGTGAGTGGGCGTTAAGGCGTCTGGGAAGGATCTCAAAACTGGATTATAGATGGCAGAGAGTTGGTGTCGTAAACCCCGCCTCTGTTCAAAGATGGTCGCTCACAGTGGACATAGATGGCTTCTTTCACTCCTCTTTCAAACCATCTGTCCTCTCTGCCCAAAATGTGAACATTAGCATCCTCGAAAGAGTGTCCTTTATCCTTAAGATGCAGATGGACTGCTGAGTCTTGTCCTGTGGAGGTGGCTCTTCTATGTTGTGCCATGCGCTTGTGAAGTGGCTGCCACTTGGCAGCCACAGTGATAAATGGCTGAGATGGCTGCAGCTGTACGTGTGAGGTACCTACATATTTCAAGATGAATTTGCAGAGATGTCATGTTTGGTGCTTACAGACATCACACTGCATTTTGTGATTTCGTAGCTATTGTTGTGATATTTCGGAGCTTCCCATGATCACCGTGACAGTCATTCATTTTAACATAACCTTTCTATTCCTTTCAGGGATCCTCATTTTTTTGGTGAGGAAGATCAGCAGCTGTGTCGACAGGCAACAGGTAACGGCATGCTTTTCTGTTAGTACTGTAGACCTTGGTCTGGTGCTCTTTTTTAGTTTAACACAGTATTTTCATTTGCCGAAGTATAAAAAGCTTGTTCCAGGAGAAACAAACTTTAGTGAGTTCTGCAAAATGATTCCCACCATTGCACACTCTGTCAGCCTCCAGTGTGCCCTTTTTTTGTCCTTTAACTGAAGAAAGTCGGTAGTCAGAACATATGAGATAAGTGAGATCCTCATTTTGCCTGCTTATTTCAAGATACAACATTTTCACAAACTGCTGTAGGATAACCTTGCTATTTGTCTTTTCCAACACTTCTACATTCATCCATATTTCCTTGTCTGCTTCTTTCCAGGTGAAAAGTACCTGAAATGGGTGAAAGATTTTGTTTCCAAAAACAAAAGCATGTGCGTTCACCTGAAGAAGCCAAGTGGTGCTGACCTGTGGATAGAAGAGCTTGAGAACACCAAATACAACGGGGATGATGATGAAGTTAACGCCTGGGGAAAATTCTACCTTCCCGAGATTGTA
The DNA here is from genome assembly GCF_041146795.1 of Maylandia zebra. NCBI lineage: Eukaryota > Metazoa > Chordata > Actinopteri > Cichliformes > Cichlidae > Maylandia > Maylandia zebra. The sequence goes on from NW_027490041.1 coordinate 1,866,782, forward strand.
AAAATGCAGGTTATTGGTGTGGTAAAGGGCACCTCATGTCCATGTGACGAGCTTGTGCTGATGACGCGTGAGGACAAAAAGCTGTACGGCTATGACGGAGAGGAGCTGCATCTGGTGGCTTCCAGTTTCCTGGAACTATGTGACAAAACGATAGAGTATCCAGCATCCAAGCGCTACTACAATGGAGAGGCCTTCAAAGATATGGTGAGAAGTTAGACTGCTAAGAATAAGACTGGGGATGCCTAGTGTTAGAGATCAATCACCTGAGCTTTTCTTTGTATTGTTGTGTGTTCTGTTTAGACTGAGGAGGACTGGAAAAAAGTTAAGATGAGTGATGTGGGGAGGAAACTGCAGGAAGAACATAAAAAGCTGGTAAATGAAACCCAGTCAGCGTTCGTCAGCCTAATATCATAGGTGGGTATTGGAGCTGAGTATCATCACTGATTTCTAGAACCTGTTCAATTCCAATTCACAAGGTCCCAATTAGATTCCATTTAATTCTTACTCAGAGAGTCAGAAACATTATAATTCTGATCATTTATCAGTACTGACACTTGTGAAACTTCATCAGAGGTGTGAGCATCACAGCAGATGCTTTTGTGTCAAAGTAACTGAGGATAAAACACAAAACCATGAAGCAGATTCTCCTGGCCTAGCTTTTTACAGTAGATAACCTTAAAAATATTATTCTGCAGTAGAACAAAAGCAGACGAGAACCACGACTCAACAAATGTACATTGGCTGATGCTGCTGAAGTGATTCAGAGGTTTTAATAAGAGGTTTTAATAGAGACACAGCAGAGCATTTTGCAGTTTCACTTAATTTGAAAAAAATAAATAAAATTTGGTATTGAACAGCAGAAATGAGGCTGTCTTGTCGGAAGTCATTAAAAAAAAAAATGGCTGTAAACAACGGTAGACTGCTTCATAACAAGCAAGCGAATAATGCCAAAAACAGAGATTTGAGATGGGAAACGGTGTTCTTAAAGTACACTGAGAGAGGCAGAGAGCTGTGCTGTGTTGTTTTTCTGTGTGTGTTTTAATGGTGGTGGAAGCAAACCAGCAAAAGTAAGAGGGAATTCATGACAATGTTTATGTCAAGCGAAATGTGTCTTCTTTTGCTGCTGGTTTGGTTAGAGAGAGACAAAACGTGCAGCTTCAGGATCTGAGCAGCTTTCAGCACCAACGGCATCACAGCTCAGACTTGGATTCAGGATTAAGCCCTTTATGTTTGACTGTAGTGATTGTAGCTCTGTCCTTGTTATTAATCGCTTTAGTCAAACACAGCTATTGTTTGCTGGGATGTGTATATCCTTGACAGTTTGTATCTCAGAGTTATCAAAGACACTGTGGATAATCATCAAGAGATTGTTGTCCTCTTAATAATGACCTATTTGATTGTTTGTTTTTTCTTCTTCTTACAGATTCTGGTATTTGGCCAAAAGAGAGCTTCACAATTCTTGGCTTCACCTGTGGTAGAAAAATGACTAAAGTTATGCAACACTCTCTAAAATTAAAGTTATGCAACGCTTTAACATGAATGGCGAAGGAGTGCATCTCTTTCACCGTCTCTTCCTGTCCTCTTCTCAGTCTTTGTTGTGGCACCTCTGCTATGTGTTATAGAAAGCACTTGGAATCATGTTCAATACAAAAACACCAAACTCGTGGGATTGCCCTAGCAAGCAGTTGGTAAAAACTAATTAAAACTGATATATATCAGCTTCACTTTCTAGCTGCAAAAGCACGTTTCTGCAAAAGCATGCAGTTTCCTGTCAGCACTTTTTGGCACAGAGTGTACTCAGAGTTAGGCCTTTCTTATATAAAGCAATGTAATCAGCATATAAACATTTAAGATGATCAATTTAAAGCTCAACAGTAACTGCTATAAATATTATAACTACACATGTAGTGCTTTTGCTTAAGTAAATTATAGTTGGGATCATAATAAGAAAACATGTGTTTTTATTTTCTGTGTACCCTGGGTACAGACCAGTATAAACATGGGATTCTTCCCAATAAATGCTGTCTGATAATGCTTCATATTGCATTAAACACTAGATATGTAAGCAAACAAACAAAAACCCATAGAAGCCAGTTTTAATTATTAAATGTGACAATTCTGTGATTACAGAAAATCCACACAGATGCTGTCAGAGCAGAGAATCTTTGATTTATCAGAATGATGAATGCAAACGATTTCATGAAATCTCACTCTTGTTCTGGGTTGTAAAATTCACCTGTCCAGTTAAACCGAATCCTTTGCAACACGGTTCTAAGAACCCTACCAACCTCATCCTCAGCTCTCTGCCTGTTGTCCTTTTCAGCTGAGTATTCATCCACATGTGTTTCAACTTCTCTCTCATTTTCAAGCAAATTGCTCAGGCTCTCAGCTTCAGCACAGTTACCATATGGCCACTCTCTGAGGTCTTCTGTGTTCAAGCCAAACAAATTCTTACATGATCTGCAAGGCTTCATTCTGGCACCATCACGGAGACAAAAAGCCTCACACCTGATATTTCCAGGTACTTCAATTGTTCCATCAAAGTAATCTTTCTGGACTGTGTTTGGATAATAGGTCATCACCGCACCAGATACATATTTATGCCATTTGCTAACGGTGTGTTCACACCGAACGCGATGGACGCGAATAAAACGCCCCAAACGCCCCTAATTTGACGCGTGTACATTCGCGTCTCAACGCGTGTCCAAGAAAAATCCATCGCGCGTCAAAATATGATATTTTGACGCGCGTGAACCGGAAATGTGGGAGGAATGTGGGAGGGAGTTGTGCCAGACCTATTTTTGCAAGATGGCAGCTATCGAGCTAGCGCTTGAAGAGAGACTCTCCCTTCTCTATGTACTGTGGAGAGCAGAGTAGCGGCGTAAAGGACATCCTCGCCGTACCTGGGTCCATCAGGTCCTCCAGAGGCATGAGCAGTTTGGTGAGTTTCACCACTTGCTCCAGGAGCTGCGCCTGGATGACGGCCGATTCCAGCGCTATCACCGTCATTCACTCGGCCAGTTTGAGGACCTGCTTTCCCTCGTCGGTCCCAGCATCGCCCGCCTAGACACCAACTACAGGCGCTCAATCCCACCTGCAGAGCGCCTGTCCGTCTGCCTGAGGTTAGTAAAACTATTTAATACGGTAGTCCTTTATTGATATCTGTGCTAATATGCTAATCCATCCAGTTATACACTGCTAACATGGATGTGCTATGCTAACAGTGAATGCTGTCGGTGTTTACTGAAAGCAAACTGTGGTACAGAGACGACTGTTTATAATATTTCTAGTGATACTCAGAAGCTCTCATCAAGTCCCGATTTAATTCGATTTATGCTGTTATCAGTGTTTGAATGATAGCATGGCTGTGGTGTCACATCAATGTATGCGCTCGGTGTTTGCTGATATCAAACTGTAGCATTAGCACCACTGAGTTAACCTTGTAGTGATACTCACTCCTTTTTATTTAGACCTGGTTTAATTCTGGGATAGTTGAATATTTGTATATAATCCCTGCAGCTGTCAGACTCTATAGCAGGGGTCACAGCCTTTATTAAAACAGAGTTAGATAAAACTGTGAACAGTTTGGTTCATCTCTAGTTACATGGTTCTATCTTGATAAGCTGTCTTATCACAGATTAATTTTTCAAAAATATTAATGATTTAAGCAAGGAAAGGGCTACATGTCAACATACAACTCTTTATTTCTATTAATGTCTCACTTCATTCCTACCTGATTGACATGTTTAGGAATTATGAGTGATTGGCTCACTGTAGTTGTGAAAGTTGCTACCAATCAAATTATGATATGTTAAAGTTAAAACAAAATACAACTGTTTTAGATATTATCTAATATACATTTTGTAATTATCCTTATAATTACAAAATGTTTTATGTAAGATTTAAGTTTTGTGATTTATATCTGACATTACAAAAGTATTTTGGAATTTGAATAATGTATTTTGTAACTGCAGTACACATAATACTGATTTTGAACAATTTTGTCCAGGTTCCTTGTCACCGGGGACTCCTTCAGGACCATCGCGTTCAGTTTCAGAGTCGGTGTGTCCACGGTGAGCCAGATCACCCCCCAGGCAGCGACGTCCATCTGGGACTGTCTAGTGGACGACTTCATGGCTGTGCCTTCACCTGGAGACTGGCGGTCCATCACAGAGGGATTCCAGGAGCGCTGGAACTTTCCTCTGTGCTGTGCAGCTCTGGATGGGAAGCACATCCAGACAAAGGCACCCCATATATCATATAGGAGACACACACATTGATATACACTAAATATTCATTTCATTTCTTTTTTGTGGTGCCCACATTTATGCACCTGCTTGATTTTGTTTAAACTTTCTGTAAATCCAGTAAACTTCTTTTCACTTCTCAAATATCACTGTGTGTGTCTCCTGTATGATATTTAACTGACATTTTTTATTGTAACAACCAACAATTTATACAGGAAAATAATGTCTATTAACAAGGTTGCCCAAACTTCTGCATCCCACTGTATCAGTATATTTTGTCATTAGTATAATATGAAATAAATTCTACATGTGTCAAGTTGTGTGCCAACATTTGCTGTGTAGTAGAACTGAGACATTAGTCATTATAAACATTTATTTGAAATAATATTAAAAGTCTCAAACAGAAAAACATTAAACATAAATATATAAAATATAAGAATTTACAGAGAGACAGGAATAAAAAGGACCAGCTGCTCTCCAGAGCAGGAACAAGGCTGAGGAGGAAATGCTCCATTGGAGACTGGTGTGGCCTCTTCAGGGACTCCAGGATGGCCAGCTCCACCGCCGATGGACCGTCCTGGGACCCGTCCCTCATCTGCCTCGGAGCCGTCCTCCTCTGTGGGCCTGTAAAACAGCACAAAACACAAAGAAATGAGAAGGCTGCTACTAGATTTTAATTTCAACATTGAAAAAAACAAAAACAGGATATAATCAGATTGGTTGTAGATATTTAGTAAAGGTGATCACAAGGGAATCCCACCGACTAAAAAGGTATCAGTGCTTGCTGTACATATCTGTGGGTGCAGCAGCAGGAGCTCAGGGACTGGGGATGCTCTGCTGCAGAATCAGTTGGTTCTATCAATACAGTATTAAATGTTAACAGGTTGGATATAATAATCGTAGAGTAGACAGTGGTCCCTCATTTATTGCAGGGGTTCTCAGAATAACTAGCCCCTGGTCACGCACTTTATACACTGTTTTCCCCACACACATGAACATTGGTCACAGTTCTCACAATTGATTCTCAAAGTGCAAACCTTTGTAGATTGCAAAACGTAAAAGTATTATTATGCCGCGGTTTGTCTTCATCTGCCCACCACTTTCGTGCACCTTTTTCCCTCGCGGTGCAGGTGTTTATTTCCGAATGAGCGGTGGCTTGCTAGCTTTTGTGCGGCTTCCCCGGGTCAGTGAAAACTTTCAAAAGAGAAATGAATGAACTTACCAGGTTGCCCGATCTCTTCACATATCTTCCTCCAAGCTCGGTCCTTTTTATTCCTGTCTCGGTACTGAAAGCAGCTGGTGTCGTACAGCTCTGAGTTGTTTGCTACCGCATTGATTAGCCTTCCCCTCCATTGAAGTATGAAAGGCTTTGGCTGGATCTGCCCCTTTGACCTAGGTCACAGCCACGTCACCAGGCTCCTGATTGGTTGTCGCGGCGCGATTTGACGCTGGAGTTCAGCTTTTTCCAACTCGAGCGGTAGACGCGAAACGCGCGTATGCACAAAATGCAACACAAAAACTCACGCGCGTGGTTTTATTCGCGCGTCAAACGCGCCAGACGCGCTACACTGACGCGCGTTTCACGCGTTTTCGCGACGCAAATCTGCTTCCGAATTTTCGCGGGACCCGCAATCGCGCGTCATCGCGCCTTTCCATTGACTTTACATGTAAACCTGACGCTCTATTCGCGTCCATCGCGTTCGGTGTGAACACACCGTTAGATGTCGCCTTTCTCACGGTTGGGTCTGCGCTTTGTGTTCACGCCCTTTATGCGCCGATTCTAAAGCTGTTAGTTTGATGTCTCTCCAAACAATATTGACCGAACCAGCAGCAAATGAAGATCCAAACTACGCTTCACATAAACATCGTCATGAATTCACTCTGACTTTTACTGTTTTGCTTCGACCATGATGCACAGCTCTCTCTCTCTCTCTCTCTCTCTCTCTCTGTACTTCAAGAACAGTTTCCCTTTCTTCATTATTCGCTTACTTGTTACGCACAAGTCTACTGTTGCTTACAGCTCTGTCGGCCGCTGTTTTTTTCCCTTTTGCATTCTTCCGAAAAGAAAACCTCATTTCTGCCGTTCAATACTGAGCAAATTTAAACTTTTTAAAATTATTCAAAATGCAAAATGCTTAGCCGTGTCTCTAATAAAACCGCTGTAACGTCAGAGGTAACGTTCATATGTTGATTAATGGTTTTTTTCCTTTTTTTTTTGGTTTTTTTTTGGTTTTTTTTGTTCTTTTCTTTCGTTTTTGATGTACTGCAGAATATTTTTATAAAATCCAGTGGCGGGCTGCCCAAGCGTATCAAAGTAGCGGACACACGGAAAGAAGAAACACATGAAAACATGGCAGAGCCGGTTGTCTACGCTAGAGCTGATGGGGATGAACAGCATTTTCCTCACATACAAAGAATGTTTTGCTTAAAAGCAGCACAAAAGAGCAGCTATGTCTTCAGTGAGAGCCAAAACAAACCAACTTTTCAGCGTCAAACAACTCAGTTCATGTAACCTGAGGAAACCTAAGTTTTCTCTAAATATCCTTTAGCTGTGGTTAGCTGGATGTCAGTCTTATGTGTCGAGCTCGAGCTGCGAGTCATATTTTCGGCGCTACATTGTAGTGAGATAAGTTTGTGGGTATTTTGTGCAGCTTCAGCTGTACTTTTAACTGCTCGCTGGTTAGCTAGCGTGAGCTATAAGCTAACAGCTAGCATGGTTAATGACGCTAGAGTTCCACGCACATGCAAACAGCTCGTCTCTACTGCTTTAACTGTTAAAACAGAAGACAATACTGCAGCTGACAGGGTTTATTATGTGAAACAGCAGCTTGTTTAGTTTAAACAGTCTGCATTAAGCTGGGCAAACACTGTGCGATTTTTTTTTTCAGTCGCGTTATTCAGCTCCTGCTCAAACTGTACAATTAAATCGCAGAGGTTAGAAGTTCATAGGTCACGATGCAGGGTCTCACACTATATGGCCTGATGCTCTGATGCGACCCGAGTGCTCAAACTGTGCCTTCATAACATGAAGCTTATCATACAAAATCTGTCCCTCGCTCTCCCTCTCTCTGTCTTACAGACACACACACCATCAACTTTGCTAAATTACTAATGAAAAACATTGACCAGGCAGCTGTGATTGAGTAGCAATGTCCATCCAACTCTTTTCATGGTTGTTGTAGTCATAATAATTTTGTGAGGCCACATTGAAAAGTGTTGGATACAGAAGCGTAGTACGGAAGCGTAGAGCCGCCACCCAGGCAAAAGAAAAATAGAGCTATGTCACATTATAACGTGAAAAGTTTATTATTATAGTATACTATTGTTCTAACAATATTAGATATAGTTCTAACAATATACTTTTCATGTTTGTACAATATACTATCATTTAGGTACAATATACCTATTACAATATACATAATTCTCACGTTCGTACTTGCACTCGTTCTTATTTTAAACTTAATCTGGAATGCAGGATATGAATGACAAGATTTTGTTTTTCATATTTTTCATTATTTTTCAGTTTCAATTTTTTCTTCGGTTTCATTTTAAGCTGGCATCATTTTAACCCTACACACCCTAAAATTTAGTATTTGTTGATGAGATGTTGAAGTGTTAATTGAACAAAGTTAGAATACAGTGGAACCCCGACTTACGAAATTAATCCGTTCCCGAGGGTCTTTCGTAAGTCGAAAATTTTCTTAAGTCGAAACAGCCATTGCACCTTTTGAGTGAGGTGATGCTGAACGATAGGCTAATTGCTAACTAGAACAACAATATGTCGTTCAAGTGGAACAGCGAAGCACGAGTACGGAAGCCAAGGGGTTGTCACATGATTCGAAGGCCTTGTGGGCATTGTAGGCTCAGCCAATCAGAGCCAGCGGATTTCGTTACACCGGCATTTTGCCGTACCATGGGCAGAAATATTGCCGTTCATTGCCTTCGTAACTTGAATTTTTTGTTAAATGGGGTATTCGTAAGTCGGGGTTCCACTGTATTTTTCACATGATTTCGACTGAGAAGCATGTTTATGTCTCTTTCTTCTTCCTGTAGAGGAGGAGCTTGCCAGGGTACGGTCAGCCTTTGTCTGGAGGGTAACAATAGAAATCCTTAAACTGCTCCTTGAGGCCCTTGTAAGTGATGGTATCTTAAATAAGTTGGAGGAAGAATCGATACTGGATGGGAACCCACTCAGAGCAGACAAGGCACGCAGCTTGATCGACACAGTGAGGAAAAAAGGAGACAAAGCATGCAAGATAACAATCAAGCATCTTCAGATCAAAGATCCTTCTCTTTTCTCTCAGCTGCGTTTGAACTCTGATCCATCTGCTCAACAAGGTGAGGTCATGCATCAGATACCATGAATAAAAATGGTCACCTTGCAGTTTGTTGAGATGTGAAAGTGAAACCTCAGAATTCATTGTAAGAAAAAGGAGAGGGCAAGAACGTCATTCTACGACGAATGTTTGGATTTGTTACATGCCTGCAAATGTATTTTCTAAACTACATGGAGGAATTTTGATGATCGTCATAAACGTGTGAAACTACTTAGATCTAATGTGATCTGTATTTAATTAAACACAAGTGTTCTTTACTTTTAAAAACCATGCAAACTGATTGCCTTAAAAAAGAAAAGTCAGAGTGTTTCTCTAACAAGAGGACACTCTTTAAGCATCGGTCATTTGACTTAAATGTTTAATGAAAAAAATGCCACATTTACATATAATAAAGCAAATTGTGGCCAGAAAGGGTTTACATTATCTTTTGCCATTGTAAATTACGAGAAGAATTAAATGTGAATTACTGAATCTCTCTCAGATGCTTCTTTAAATAACATAGCAGTGGGGAACGTTATGACACTTCAATGTTGTTATTTTTGGTTACAAAGTTTGGAGAAGAGGCACAGAAAGCATAAACCTGTTTAGCCTGCACATGTTGGCATCAGGTACATATGAAAAGCTGCAAAGCAATGCAGATGTGTAGGTTCAAAACATTTAACGTGGCTTTTTTCAGGAAATACATTTAGGAATTCCTGAAGCCCCTTTTTGATTTCTGGTAGAATGAGTATATTAAAAACTTGATAGGTTAAATAAAGGCCAAAGTACATCACATAGCTCCTTCAGACCAGATTTGTATTTTTCCTTCTTTTTTCCTTTTTTTGATTCAGATGCTCTTCAGAAGTGTCAGCCTAAACTTAAGTCTGTCTTAAAGAAGAAGTTCCAGTGTGTGTTTGAGGGCATCGCTAAAGCAGGAAACCCAACCCTTCTGAATCAGATCTACACAGAGCTCTACATCACAGAGGGAGGGACTGCAGAGGTCAATGATGAACATGAGGTCAGACAGATTGAAACAGCATCCAGGAAACCACACAGACCAGAAACAACCATCAGACATGAAGACGTCTTTAAAGACTCACCCAAAAGACAGGACCTGATCAGAACAGTGCTGACAAAGGGAGTGGCTGGCATTGGGAAAACGGTCTTAACACAGAAATACAGCCTGGACTGGGCTGAAGACAAAGCCAACCAGGACATCCAGTTCATATTTCCATTCACTTTCAGAGAGCTGAATGTGCTGAAAGAGGAAAAGTTCAGCTTGGTGGGACTTGTTCATCACTTCTTTACTGAAACCAAAGAAGCAGGAATCTGCAGCTTTGAAGACTTCCAGGTTGTGTTCATCTTTGATGGTCTGGATGAGTGTCGACTTCCTCTGGACTTCCACAAAACTGTGACTGATGTTACGATGCCCACCACAGTTGATGTACTTCTCACAAGCCTGATCAGGGGGAATCTTCTTCCCTATGCTCACGTCTGGATAACCACACGACCTGCAGCAGCAGACCAGATCCCCCCTGAGTATGTTCACAGGGTGACAGAGGTCAGGGGGTTCACTGACCCACAGAAGGAGGAGTACTTCAGGAACCGATTCAGAGATGAGGAGCAGGCCAGCAGGATCATCTCCCACATCAAGAAAGCTCGAAGCCTCCACATCATGTGCCACATCCCAGTCTTCTGCTGGATCACTGCTACAGTTCTGGAGGATGTGCTGGAAACCAGAGAGGGAGGACAGCTGCCCAACACCCTGACTGAGATGTACATCCACTTCCTGGTGGTTCAGGCCAAAGTGAAGAAGGTCAAGTATAATAGAGGACGTGCAACAGATCCACACTGGAGTTCAGAGAGCAGGAAGATGATGGAGTCTCTGGGAAAACTGGCTTTTGATCAGCTGCAGAAAGGAAACCTGATCTTCTATGAATCAGACCTGACAGAGTGTGGCATCGATATCACAGCAGCCTCAGTGTACTCAGGAGTGTTCACACAGATCTTTAAAGAGGAGAGAGGACTGTACCAGGACAAGGTGTTCTGCTTCATCCATCTGAGTGTTCAGGAGTTTCTGGCTGCTCTTCATGTCCATCTGACCTTCAGCAACTCTGGACTCAATCTGCTGGAACAACAACAAACAACCTCCCAGAAGTCTGAAACAGGAGAATCTGCAGAGAAACACTTCTACCAGAGTGCTGTGGACAAGGCCTTACAGAGTCCAAATGGACACCTGGACTTGTTCCTCCGCTTCCTCCTGGGTCTTTCACTGCAGACCAATCAGACTCTCCTACGAGGTCTGCTGACACAGACAGGAAGTAGCTCACAGACCAATCAGGAAACAGTCCAGTACATCAAGGAGACGCTCAGTGAGGATCTGTCTGCAGAGAAAAGCATCAATCTGTTCCACTGTCTGAATGAACTGAATGATCGTTCTCTAGTGGAGGAGATCCAACAGTCCCTGAGATCAGGAAGTCTCTCCACAGATAAACTGTCTCCTGCTCAGTGGTCAGCTCTGGTCTTCATCTTACTGTCATCAGAAGAAGATCTGGATGTGTTTGACCTGAAGAAATACTCTGCTTCAGAGGAGGCTCTTCTGAGGCTGCTGCCAGTGGTCAAAGCCTCCAACAAAGCTCTGTAAGTAAACATGAACTCATCGCTTCATTCTTAAAATCATGGGAAATAAATCAGAGGTGCTCAGTTCAAAGAATACTACCACTTTAGAAAAATTAAATAGTCATGATACTTTAAATATTTCTCTCCAGCAGGACATGTCAGCATTTCTGAAATATTTTTGTCTTCAACTCGAATCAAAGCACAATCCAGATCCAGCCTATAAGAACATGAGCTCTGATCCTTCAGCCCCTCTGACAGGTTTATTATCCTCAAGTTGTTCACTTGTCTCCAACAACCAGGAGTCTAGCTCTGTTTTTTAAAGCAAATACTTGAGCTACCAGACTGCACCTACATCGTTTTCAGATGTTCTTATTTTAAGGTCTGGTTTGTGTCTCATCTTTATTGCAATCCCCCATGTCTCTCTGTTTTTCAAATATAAATCTGTTACCTCGGTGTGGCCAGAACAACATGGTGAACCCAAAATACAGACAAAGGTGAAGGAACTGAATATTACTAGACGTGAAGGCTTTATTTACACACAGGAACTTGACACTTGGAATTTTTTAACATGAACTGTGAACTATGGTGGAAGTCAAGCACTTGAAGCTGTGAGCATGAAGTGGGCTCTGTGGTAGGTTTCCGGAAATGGGTCTTGGTTGATGGTAATCTGAGTCACTGTAACAGAGGTAGAGCAGCATCAGAAAGATCACTGGTGGAGGTTACAGTAAGTGAACGAGGTTATCTTCAATGTCTTATTTGGGGTTTCTGTAGCTCAGGAGGTAAAGCTGGTCTGATCTGACCTACTGATCAGAAGGTTGGTGGTTCGATCCCTGGCTCCTCCAGTCTGCATGTCAAGTATCCTTGGGCAAGATACTAACCCCAACTTGCTCTCCGATGCATCCATCAGAGTATGAATGTGCGTGAATGTACTTAGAAAGCACTAAGTTCAGATAAAGTGTTTGTGAGAATGGGTGTGATTGGGTGGATGTGGCATGTTGTATAGAGCGCTTTGAGTACTCCGGGAGAGTAGAAAAACGCTATATAAGAATCAGTCCATTTACCATTTACTTGTCAGCAGTCGGAAAGCAACTTGGGGAAGGCAGGTGGTGAGGTCTGGGTGAGTACTTGTTAGCTTTGAATCCAGGCAAAGTGGTCCAGTAAGTCTAAGAGACGAAAGGCATTAATGTGGCTGTGAGTGAATCAAGAAGACCAGCATCCAGGAAAACGTGACTGAACTGCAAGGGTGAGTAGATGATCCGAGGATTAGGAGGTTAGCAGAGTTATTGGGAGTGCTGATGTTATATTCAGCCTAGTAGATTACTGTCAGGTGTGGACAATGGACAGGCTGACCAGGCTTCACCCAAAGGCAGAAACCAGAGTCTAGTGGGAAACCACCGCCGCTCACACAGACCATGACAGCAGCATGACCCCCCCCCCCCCAAAGCATTCTCTTTCACTTGGCATCATTTACCTCTCCCTGCTCCAATTTCTGATGTGTCCACCTTTGCAATGATAACTGTGATCAGGGTGAACCAAAAAGGTGCCGTGGTGAACAGATACTTCAGTTTGGTGAATGCAGTTTCAGCTTTGGGGGACCAGATGCATGCTGAGACTTGAGTGGTGCAGCTACCTGACTATAGTTGAAAATGAACAGTCTATAAAAATTTGCTATTCCCAAAACCCATTGGAGATGCTTCTTGAATCTACAATGGGTACAAGGGGTAGGCCACTCTGTTAAAGCTTTCACATTTGCCAGATCCGTCTTCACCTGCCCCCGTGCCAAAATGTAACTGAAAAAAGTTATTGATGAGGAATGGAATTCACACTTTTTTGCTTTGACATAAGGTTTATTCTCCAGCAAACGTTGGAAAAATAGCATGGACATGAGACTGATGTTCCTCACAGGTTTTGGGAAAAATGAGTATATCATCCAGATACACCAATACGAACCTGTCAAGGAATTCCCGGAGGACATCGTTAACTAATCTTGAAACATTGCGGGAGCATTAGTTAACCCAGGCGGCATGACCAAATACTCGTAGTCCCCCAATGGCATGTTTAAAACAGTCTTCCACTTGTCTCCCTGATTGATCTGGAAAAAGTGGTAAGCGTTGCGGATGTGGGGTTTTGTAAACCCAGTGGCACTGTGAAATGGCCTGAAAGCAGAGCTAATGAGGTAATAGGTACTTATTCTTGATGGTAATATCACTGAGGCCCCTGAAGTAAATGCATGGCCAGAGAGAGCCATCCTTTTTCCCCACAAAAAAGAAGTTCCAACTTGAGATGACAATCGTTGGATTATGCCTGCACCGAGGGATTCCTTAATGTACTTTTCCATAGCCGCACACTCAGGTCTAAGCAGGTTATACAGCCAGCTAGAAGGCCGGGTGGAGCCAGAGAGTAGTTCTATGGTGCTGTCCTGTGGTTTGTGAGGTGGCAGTGAAAGCGCTTTACTTTTGCTAAATACTTCCTGAAGATCATGACATTTGGTGGGGACAGAGGAGAGATCTAAAACAGTCTCAGTGTTGGTTGATGGTTCCACAGGTTCCGGTGGACGGGCGGAAACAAGGCAATTTGAATGACAGAACAGACTCTAACTGATTACCCTCTGACCTGACCAGTCTAAGTGGGGGTTATGTAATTCTAGCCAAGGAAACCCGAGTATGAGTGGTTTGTGAGGTGCATGAAAAGCAAAAAAGGTAAGTGTTTTCTTGTGATTGCCAGGGGTGACAGGCTCTGTGCGCTGAGTTATGTGAGGGGACACTCGGTTATTTAATGACTTAGTGGGAATGGGCGGATTAAGGGGGCATAGAGGGATGTTTAACTGTCTCGCTAACTCAGACTCCATGAGGTTCTAATTGAACAAGAGCCTGAAAGGTCTGGTTAACTAGAACAGAGAGTTGGAGTTGCAATCTGGGTTTTTATGTTTGTGTGAGTATCCTCCACCCTTATCCCTGAACTTTCCAGTGGGCAGACCCTGGTGTGGAATCGAAAACAGACAGGTTCATCACGAGAAGCAAGCTGATCTTTCATGGTTTGATTTAATGACTGAAAAACATACAGCGGACGGTGGTTAGCACTGTTGCCGCACAGCAAGAAGGTCCTGAGCAAAAGTCTTTACAAACTCAACCAGGAAATCATCATGCGAGCAGAAAGAAAGAGGATGAGCAGATAGGTAAGCAAGAGAAACCCGCCAGCATCCCAGGTTTCCAGAGAAGGTTCAGGTTCTAGGTACCTGAAATGGGATGTAATTCAATTCAATTTTATTTATATAGCGCCAAATCACAACAGTCACCTCAATGCGCTTTATATTGTACAGTAGATCGTACAGTAATAGATACAGAGAAAAACCCAACAATCATATGACCCCCTATGAGCAAACACTTTGGCGACAGTGGGAAGGAAAAACTCCCTTTTAACAGGAAGAAATGTTTGGTGTCAAAGTCAAAGCACAGATCCACCCAGTATCTGTATTTCAGCTTATTTCCTTTATACACACATTTAACAGGAACAGTTTCAGACAGCTAGTGTTTACCTGACATTACCTGCGTACCTCACAGTTTGCAGGTAATGGGCATAATAATTACTGAACAGAGACATCCTGCTGTGAACTTTGTTGCTGTGGATCTAAAATGTAAAAATACATCTGAGAAGATTTCTAATCATGATTTTATGAGCCCCCAAAGTTTGATTCTGTTCATCTGGACGTAGCGCTCTCAGCGGGAGAAACATTTTGTCGCTCATCAAGATGACTTCTTCAGGCTCAGCTGACTGCAGCTTTCCCCAATCTTATAAAGAGTACATCTGCATAATGACTCAAACCTAATGGTCAAGGAACTGACCTCCCAGCCTTATTGTTCCTTCAGTGGGCTGGTTTCAGTCATTATGCAAATGTACTTTTTATAGGGTTAGAAACCAGAAGTCAGCTGAGACTGACGAAGTCACCTGGATGAGTGACGAAATGTTTCTCCCACTGAAAGCGCTACGTCCAGATGAACAGAATCAACTTTTGGGATTTACTAACCTGGATGATTGAGCATGGATCAAGACGGGTTTTTATGAGGTATACAGTTTCTTATAATTTCTAAACCAGAAGGTTGAGGAGATGGAGCTCATGATAACTGGCTACTGCCCTTCAGCGTGCTTTATGAAATCATCCAATCAAAATAAAGTTAGGGAGAGCGGGGCTTTAAAGGGGAATGAGCCAAAGCAGCTTTTAGACAGAAAATGAAATGAGAGTCCAGGATGTGATACATTATTTATAACTACATTTACAGTAATCACACATATTAGAATTAATAAAGTGACCAGCAGTACTGTAGTAAGTGTAATACTGCAGTACTCACAGGCCTGTGCCAGCAGACACTGAACTACTGTCACTAAATCAACGTGGTCTTCACTGGTTTCCATTTACATACATTGGAATAATTGTGTTTAATTTGAAATATTTTTCTTCTGTTACACTTAAATTCTTGAACATTTTTTCATTTAATTGTGCATTGTAGTGTACTCATTTGTACACATTTGATTACTTAGATTCAACATATAAAGAGATTTTATTTGATAATAAATATTATTGTTTTGTTGTTCTTGTTATTTTTTTCAGGCTGAGCAGCTGTAAGCTGTCAGAGAAAGTCTGTACAGATTTGTTGTCAGTGGTCAGCTCCCAGTCCTGTAGTCTGAGAGAGCTGGACTTAAGTACCGACAGCCTGAAGGCTTCAGCAGTAAAGCTTCTGTCTGCTGCAGTGGAGAGTCCACACGCCAAACTGAATATTCTGAGGTCTGACCGATTTGTATTCTTTTTTCTTTTGTTTGTTTGTTTTGTTTTGTTTTTAACTGAGAAAATAAATCCAGCAATTTAAACAGTAGAGGTAAACTTGATCAATTTACTGTTGTTTCGTACCACATCTGCTCAGCATAAAACAACAAGGATTCTTAAAATATAAGATTAGTTATTGCACCCTGATTACACTTTGACATCAGTCTTTGTTCATGTTTTCATTTTCAGACTCAACGTCTGTGAACTTCTAGCGGAAAACTGTGAAGCTGTGTCCTCAATGCTCAGCTCTCAGTCCTCTACTCTGACAGAGCTGGACCTGAGTATCAAAAATGTGCAGGATTCAGGAGTGAAGATTCTGTCTGCTGGACTACAAAGTTTAAACTGTAAACTAAATACTCTGAGGTCAGATCAATTGACATTTTGTTTTTTTTAAATGAACCAATTAAACATTTTATTCAAGGCTTCCGGTTCCGGCGCTCGTGGGGATGGACACCTAGTACGAGAGCTCTCGACTGAAACTTATTAAAACTGCCCCAAGTAAATTAATACACTATCTAAGTGCACATAAAGAGGAAAAAGGGGTTTAAATGATGTCCAGAAAGAACAAAATAGCTAAGAAGTTAACGTTTGAAAACGTGGAAGATGGCAATGTGCAGCTAACAGAAGGGGCTAACGTTAGCCCCTATAGGGCTAGCCGAGGCCACTCTCCCACTCCTAGCCGCGAGGATTCTGGGACAGAAGATGAGGTTGACCCAGCAAGTTTGACGCTGATACTGAAAGAACTGAGAGGCGTTGGGAAAGAGGTGAAAGAATTTCGAAAAGACACGAAAGCGCAACTGCTGGAAATAAGGGGTGAGTTGGATAAAGCCAATGCGCGGCTTAATGATGTGGAAACCAGGGTTGCAGAACACAAAGATAAGCTCCAGAACACAGACGAGATTTTGTCTGAGATACTAACAATGCAATTCAATGTTATTTATATAGCGCCAAATCACAACAAAAGTCACCTCAAGGCACTTCATAAATACAGAGAAAAACCCAACAATCACATGACCCCCTATGAACAAGCACTTTGGCGACAGTGGGAAGGAAAAACTCCCTTTTAACAGAAAGAAACCTCTGGCAGAACCAGGCTCAGGGAGGGGCGGGGCCATTTGCTGTGATTGGTTGGAGTGAGAGAAGGAAGACAGGATAAAGACATGCTGTGGAAGAGAGACAGAGGTTAATAACACATATGATTGAATGCAGAGAGGTCTGTTAACACATAGTGAGTGAGAAAGGTGACTGGAAAGGAAAAACTCAATGCATCATGGGAATCCCCGGCAGCCTACGTCTATTGCAGCATAACTAAGGGAGGATTCAGGGTCACCTGGCCCAGCCCTAACTATATGCTTTAGCAAAAAGTAAAGTTTGAAGCTGATCTTCAAAGTAGAGAGGGCGTCTGTCTCCTGAACTCAAACTGGGAGCTGCTTCCACACCCAGTCCAACATAGCCAGGCTTTCTTTGCTGCTTTGACAAAACCTCAAATCCCAGTCAGAGATGATGAGCATCATCACAATGATGATCATTTCTCTGTAACCCAGGCTTTCTGCTTCAGGATCTGTGCACGCTCACAGAACAAGGAGACCTTTAAACATCATTTCACTAAATGGATGGACTGAGCTCAGCCTACAGATGAACTGGTGCCAGAGATCATAAAGAACATCAAACAGTCAAATTCAACACTTTTAATGGAAATATGAGATTAATCTTAAAAGTAGAGATAGTGTCTGTCCCCTGAATCCAAACTGGAAGCTGGTTCCACAGAAGAGGGGCCTGAAAACTGAAGGCTCTGCCTCCCATTCTACTTTCAAATACTCTAGGAACAACAAGTAGGCCTGCAGTGTGAGAGCGAAGTGCTCTAATGGGGTGATATGGTACTACAAGGTCATTAAGATAAGATTGGGCCTGATTATTTAAGACCTTGTATGTGAGGAGCAGGATTTTGAATTCAATTCTGGATTTAACAGGAAGCCAATGAAGGGAAGCCAATACAGGAGAAATCTGCTCTCTCTTTCTAGTCCCTGTCAGTACTCTTGCTGCAGCATTTTGGATTAACTGAAGGCTTTTCAGGGAGTTTTTTGGACATCCTGATAATAACGAATTACAATAGTCCAGCCTGGAAGTAATAAATGCATGAACTAGTTTTTCAGCGTCACTCTGAGACAGGATATTTCTAACTTTAGAGATGTTGCGCAAATGGAAGAAAGCATGCAGGAAAAGTTTCAAACAAAACTAACATCACTGGAGGCTTACTCGAGGAGGGAGTCGCTCAGACTGTACAGGGTGCCGGAGGGAGAAGAATCGGGAGCTCCATCTATGGCCCACTTTGTGGAGAAGCTACTCCGGGAGAATCTTGCCATCCCACCATCAACACCGTTACAAATTCAGAGAGCACACAGAGTGTTATCATTACTCCCTCCGGACGGCTCCCAACCCAGATCGATCCTGGTAAAATTCCTGTGCTTCACGGTTAAAGAAGAAGTGCTGAGGCTCGCTTGGCAAAAGAAAGGTTTTATGCTGAATTCCAGCAAGATCAACCTCGACCACGATTACCCCCCTGAGATCATGGCTATGAGGAAGGAGTATGCAGAGGCACGAAAGGTCCTAAAAGAGAAGAATGTACGGTTTAGGACCCTCTACTCAGCGCGCCTTAAGGTTTTTTTCGAAGAAGGAGTGAAAACCTACAACACGGTGGAGGAGGCAACGGCTGACCTGGCGAGTCGGGGCCTGCCGGTAAAGGTGATTACACCACCGGCAACCCCCAGAGAAAAACTACAAAGATGCCCGCTGTGGCGGGGAGTTGGTGGTCGGCGTCTGCGTCAGATCCGAGGAGCTGCGGGATATAGAGAGAAGCTGCAAGTATACAGACGTGAAGAGAACGAATTTAATGTTATGTATTAGCTATGGACAACATGGTGAAATATGGTTACTGTCGAGCTAAAATGGGTGGGGCTTCTCGTGCTGTGAGTGACGTCGCAGTGGAAAGCCCCCTAACTCAGGGAGTAATAAGGGGTTTCCCTTCAAGTTGTGAGGGTGTCAGTGGAAGTGCTCCACTGTCAGAAGCCAGCTTAGGAGCTTTCAAGCTCCAGTTATGTTCAAATGTTTTCAGTTCATTCCTAACTTTTTTCACTTGTTACTGTTTTAAGAGGGGGTTGCCTGCTGCTATTGAGTTTATGCGCTGTGGTAACTTAATATATCTTTATGGGAAGTGAGTCAGTGAAAGTAATCTCTTTTAATGTTAACGGGGTTCTGAACGTGATTAAGATGAATAAGATACTGTCCAAACTAAGGAAGGAGAAGGCCCAGATTGCATTACTTCAGGAGACACACATGAACCAAGTAGATCACTTGAGATTGAAAAGAAAGGGTTTTAAATATGTATTCTCCTCTTCCGTTAAGTCCAAACACAAGAGGGGTGTGGCTACACTTATCTCTGGTACACTTAACTATGAACATATCTAAGAACTCTGTGACGAGGAAGGCAGATTGGTTAGAATAACAGAATGGATAGAGGGGTCTGAAATCACAATTTTAAATGTTTATGCTCCCCCCGGGAGCGATTGGCTATTCTATAGGAATAGGTTTGATTTATTGCTGGATTCTCAGGGGATAGTTGTCTGTGGGGGGGTTTTAACTTTAGACTTGACCCTAAACTAGACTCCTCCTCCCCAACCAACCAGGTAACAGCACTTACTAGAAAAGTCAATTCCTATATGGTAGAGATGGGGATAATAGATGTATGGTGGGACCGCTACGCATCTACCAGAAATTTCACTCATTACTCTGGTTCCTTTAAAGTGTATGCAAGGCTGGACTACTTTTTTATGTTTAAAGTTGATAGGTTTAGGGTCAAAGACTGTGACATATTAACAAGAGATCTATCTGACCACAGTCCTATCTCTCTATCTTTGCAGGTGGCTAGGAAAAAATGTACCACACTGTGGAAATTGTTATCGCACCTTAATGATCCTGCCATAGTTTCCAAATTAAAGGTAGACATTAAAGAATTTCTAGATGTTAATGACACAGGAGAGGTATCTCCAGCTATTCTTTGGGATATGCTCAAAGCGGTAATGAGAGGTACATTAATTTCTATCGCCTCCCACTTAAAGAGAATCAAAGGGCAAAAATTAGCAGAACTACAGGCAAATTTAAAGTTGAAAGAACAGGAAGACATAAACACCGCAAATCCTACTCTGAAGCAGGATATCAGGAAAATACAGGATGAAATTAATGATATTTACACCCAGGAGGCCCAAAATAACTTAATTTTTTTGAGGCAAAAATACTATGAGACAGGAGGGAAATCTGCAAAATATCTGGCACATAAATAACGCAAACAACTAGAGGAAAGTACGATATACCAAATCAAGGACCCCAAGACTAATATTCTGGAATCAAAATTAGAAGACATTCAGAAATGTTTTGAGACCTTCTTTAGGGAGCTGTACTCACAGCCCAATGCTACGGAGGAGAATTGTACTGATGCCTTTCTTAGCTCTCTAGAATTACCTTCACTCCCGTCTCTCAAAAATGAGCTTCTAACACATCCCATTTTAGT
This sequence comes from Maylandia zebra, assembly GCF_041146795.1. Lineage (NCBI taxonomy): Eukaryota > Metazoa > Chordata > Actinopteri > Cichliformes > Cichlidae > Maylandia > Maylandia zebra. The sequence goes on from NW_027490041.1 coordinate 1,887,347, forward strand.
GGAAGAAATTAATGCTTTTTCCAGATTAAAACCAGGTAAGGCAGTTGGGCCGGACGGGTTCAGTTCTCAGTGGTATCGCACCCTGAGGGCAGATCTAGTCCCCACATTGCTGAAGTCATTTAACTACATCCTACAGGAGGGAGAAATCCCACCCTCCTGGAGGGAGGCAACTATTTCAATTATCCCAAAAGAGGGGAAAGATAAACGAGAATGTGGAAACTATCGACCAATCAGTGTCCTTAACTTGGATTACAAACTATTTACTTCTATTCTTGCTCGTAGACTGGAGAAGTTTTTACCTGACCTCATCAATTTAGATCAGACTGGTTTCATTCACTATAGACAAACAACTGACAACATTAGGAGAATATTACACATCTCTGCTCAAATACAAAAGAACAAAACTCAATCAATGATAGGAAGCTTGGACGCTGAGAAAGCCTTCGACTCGGTCAGATGGGTATTTCTGTATAAGGTTCTGGGGAAGTTTGGCTTTCATGACAAGTTTATTAGAGTAATCCAAGGTCTGTTTGCTCGACCCTCAGCCCGTATTAAGGTGAATGGTGATCTCTCCAAGCCCTTTGCTCTGGAACATGGCTGTAGGCAGGGTTGTGCAATCAAACCACTTCTCTTTGATTTATTCATAGAAACATTAGGCCAAGCGATTAGACAAAATCATAACATTAGGGGTGTTGCATTGTCAGGAGTTGAACATAAAGTGGTAATGTTCGCCGATGATGTACTGGTCTGCCTGGAGGAGCCAGAGAGGTCTTTTAGTGAGTTGATGTCTACTTTAAGTGATTTGGGGAAGTTATCTGGTTATAAGGTCAATATTTCAAAAACACAGGTGATGACTTTAAATTATACAGCTTCTGCAGCTTTACGTAGGAAATTTAAAGTAAATTGGGATAATGAGAAAATTAAGTACCTGGGAATATATTTGACTGCGGACCTCTCGGGGCTCTTTCAGGCAAACTACGAGCCAATATCTGCAAGTATAAAAGCTGATCTGCACAGATGGAATCTGGTCCCCTTCATGAGTCTCAGCTCCCAGGTAACTTTTAAAGCATGGATATCCTGTGGCCTTACAACATTCCTCTCTCTTACTCATAGAAATATTGTGCTCAGATTTGAGACCTTACAGGACAACCTGACAAAATACAACTTTCATAGATACTTACAGCTGAGATCATATATTGATCATGAATGCCAACTTCAATGATGCTGAGTCGCATTTTTTCCTCATCCTGAAAAATGCCACAACCATGACCCCTACTAAATCTATTTCTAAACTATACAAAGCCCTCTCTAGTGCCAGCAAGGATAACACTTTATACACTAAGGATAAATGGGAAAGGGAATCAGGGATTGCTATTTCTGTGGGGGAGTGGGAAAATGTTTTGTACTGCCAGTGGTCCACGTCCAGTTCTATGAGCTGGAAGGAACATGGCTGGAAGAATATTATTAGGTACTTCAAGACTCCATATCAGGAGAGGTACAAAGGGGCTTATATGCAATGCTGGAGACAATGCGGCTCGACTGTTGCTAACCATTTTCATGTCTTTTGGGACTGTCCCAAGTTAAAAAACGTTCAGGTCTCCTTAAGTGCAGTCTTTAACGTTCAAATACCTTTAGATTTTAAGGTTTTATACATGGGTTTGGTCCCCTTTCTGGAATGTAGGAGTGAGATTAAGTTGGTGCAATTACTCTTGGTGGCAAGTAAAAAAACAATTACTAGAAGATGGTTAAGCCCAGCCCAGCCTACCCTAGACGACTGGTTTGGGATCATTTTAGAGATATTTAGGATGGAAAAACTTACATATCTGTTAAGAAATCAAAAAGCCAAATTCTACCAAATTTGGAACAATTGGATCCAATTCATCACCCCCACGAGGGCTGACTTCACTTGATCTCACTATTACTTGGTTGTTTTTTGTTTGTTTGTTTTTTACATTTACTTCTATTACTATTGTTTGTTTATTTACTTATTTGTTCACAATGATTGCAGCATGGGCACCCCTCCCAGTTTGTGTTTATAGTTCCATGTAATGTGTTCTATATATCTCCTTTGGGAGAGCATGCGAGCAACTGTCCTAGTAATAGCTAGTGGAGGTTAATATGCACCCACTGATCACTTTGTTTACTGATCACTTGTCCAATCCAAATAAAGATATAATTAAAAAAAACATTTTATTCAAGTTCATCCATATGATGTTGTATCTTAGTATGTTAAGGTTTCATCAAAAATAAAAAGATGGCATGTAATATAATAACAAACTTTACATAAGTATTATAGATTATCTTTTGTTTTTCAGACTGGGTGGCTGTAACCTGTCAGAGAGAAGCTGTGAAGCTCTGTGCTCAGTCCTCAGCTCCCAGTCCTCCAGTCTGAGAGAGCTGGACCTGAGTAACTCTGACCTGCAGGATTCAGGAGTGAAGCTTCTGTCTGCTGGACTAAAGAGTTCACAGTGTGCAGTGGAAACTCTCAGGTCAGGATTCAAACGTTAACACATATGATCATTTAAAATGTGAATTATATTATTGATTGACTTATCTATAGAGCTTTTAGCTAAACTTATATTTATATTTGAGTGGATTATTAGACTGAATTACTGTGTAAAATTTGTCACAGTCATACGATTTTGTTTATTTTTTATTTTTAATTCATGTACTGGCCATTTTACATAAATTTGGCTAATCTTCTACAATATATACATTTGATTTCGTTAGGAACAAAATGTTCAAATTACATATTTTGCTGGATATTGGGTATTAATGAAATTATTATGTCTTTAATGACACCACATTTCCATATGTAGGAGGTTACTGGTGGTATTGCTTCAGTGTTTGAGTTTTCCTTGCAAAGAAACATCTGGAATTTAACAATACATGTTTTAAAGCTGTTTTCTCCAAAGGGATTTGTATTAGTGATGGTAAATTTGATTCTTTTTACCGAATCGAGTTTAAATGAGTCACTCACCAAAATGAATCGGGTTTTTTCATTTGAGTCTCTGAGTCAGTTGCCCAGAGAGTGCCAAAAATGTACTTTTTCTCTCAAACTTAATTTGTTTTTATTTTCATGTAAATCCTACTGCTACGATGAGTGACTGAAAAATAAAAACAACTATTTTATAGAGCAAAAAAGAATAAGATTTCTAAATTGGACATTTATTTTTGTTTATGTTATTAGTATTTCCTCTTTATCATCTTTGCACAAAAACAAAGTGTAGACTGAATGTTATATTGCATCAGTCAGACTATCAGGCTTCATCTCAGATGAAGGAGTGACTCTTCCGTGGTAACAAACTGTGAGTTTCAGCAGCTGAGAGGCAGGAGGGAAGGGTGAGTGAGTGGTCTTGATGCATTCTCAGTCTAGACTAGACTAGAAAGAGGGGCACTGCTCTTGTGGCGACCAGCAGGTTGTCTCTCTCTGTCAGTGTCAGTGTTTTAACTTATTTTATTTCATTCTTTTATTCCTTTATATATATATTTTTTTTTGCCTGAGGAAATTCTATAGCATCGGCTTGTGCTTTGTGGAACTTCTTTTAACGAAGATGGGTTTTTTATTTCGCATGATTTTATTGGCAATCCTGACGGTTGTTTGGAGTCATTCCTTTACCATCAATAATCCTGGCTAATGTGCAGTCTCTGAGGAGTAAATTGGATGAACTGCATTTGAATGTCGCACACTTGCGTGGCTACAGGGATACATGTCTAATGGCATTCACAGAGACTTGGCTCAAGGACTCTGACCCTGATTGTTCTCTGGAACTAAATGGCTTCGGGTTTCCCATACGTTTGGATCGAGACCCCGGAGCTACCCAGAAATCTCAAGGAGGAGTGTGTTTGTATATAAATCAGAAATGGTGTAAAAATGTGACCGTTCGTAGACAAGTGTGTCTGCCTGACATTGAGCTCCTCTCTGTGTCTTTGAGGCCGTTTTATCTGCCGAGGGAATTCCCACAGATCAACGTCACCGTTGTTTACATCCACCCTAAAGCGAATCCTAAGAATGCGACTGACACCATCTCCATTTTTTTCCTAATAACAAACCATGGTCTTCAAAAGGTCTTATGAGGCTGATTCATGAAAGGAAAAAAGCTTTTATTGAAGGGAATATCTTGAAAGTTAGAGAAATTAGGAAGGAGATCAGATCAGAAATTAAAAAAGCCAAAGTAAAATACAAGGATAAGGTAGAGGCGGAGATGGGTAGCAATAACTTAAGGGTGGCCTGGGCAGGCATGAAACACATGACTGGTCACTGTTACAGTGACTGTAATAAGATAAGTCTTCCTGGTTTTAGTTCAGACTCTCAGTTAGCAAGTAGAGAAGCTTATAGACCCTCTACAATTTGCATACAGGCCTCGTAGACGTGTTGATGATGCAGTGGTCACTCTGTTGAACTTCCTTTATCGCCATCTTGATGGCGCCAAAGCTCATGCTCAGCTCTTATTTATTGATTTTTCTTCAGCTTTTAATACTATCCAGCCACATCTTTTAGCTGATAAACTTCTTAACCAGTTTACACTTGATCTTAATCTCGTTGGTTGGGTTTTAGACTTTTTAACTGACAGATCTCAGTGTGTGAGAGTGAACGGCTGTTTTTCCAAACAGCTGAACTCTTCCACTGGCTCACCACAAGGTTGTTGTCTCTCTCCTCTACTGTATATTTTGTACACTAATGACTGTCGCAGTACACAGGCCAACAGGCATTTCATTAAATACGCAGATGACACAGTCATTGTAAGCCTCCTTCATGGTGAAGAGGATTCCCATGGGCCTGTTGTGGATGAGTTTGTTTCGTGGTGTGATCAGTCCTTCTTAATGATCAGCACCTTGAAAACCAAGGACATGGTTATTGACTTCAGGGAGACATCCCCTCATCCTGCGCTAACAGTGGTAAATGTGCAGCCATTGAACTGGTGGACAGTTATAAGTATTTGGGGGTTGTTCTTGATAAAGCTCTGTGCTTTGAGTCACATCTTGCTGCTACAGTGAAAAAGGTTCAACAAAGACTTTTTAAGGAGGTTGAGAGGTTTCAATGTTTCATCTGCAATGATGACTCTTTTTTATAAAAGTTTTATTGAATCTGTTTTAACTTTCTGTATCATTGCTTGGTACGGTAATATGTCTCTGAATAATAAGACCAGACTTAACAACCTGGTTAAAGTGGCTGGTAAGATTTCAGGGAGGTCTCAGGTCCAGCTTGTGGACTTTTATAACAGGCAGGTGCTGAGGAAGGCGACCTCTGTCATGTTGTGTTCAGATCATCCTCTCTTTAATGATTTTCAACTGCTTCCATCAGGTCGTCGTTATAAAGTGCCTGCAGTGAAGACAAAGAGACATAGATTGTCTTTTGTACCTACTGCTATTATCATAGTTAATAACACTGAACCATATGTGTTGTTGCCATTGCACATTGTACTTTTTTGATGAAAAATCTAGGTTGTTTTCTCAGGCTTATATTATATTATATTATTTTGGAGTGTGTATGTGATGTGTTGGTTGCCTGTTTGTTTGTTTGTACGGACATCTACAACTATATGTAAAAATACAAAACAAAACAATTTTCAATTTGTTCTAGTTTATTGCACTTTTTGCTGTATATGTATATATGTATATGTAGTTACTATGGACTGAATGCATACATATTATTAAAATTTGGGCTATAACGGTTGTATTGATGTATAGCAACTTGAACTGCTCCCCAAAATGGCACTACAGCAGTGGTTCCCAAACTTTTTTTGCTGGGCCCCCCTTTGTTTTACACGAAAAACGTTCGCCTCCCCCCCGGCGCGTGAACAACACGCACACGCACTAACACATCCTCCAACCACACACGCCCATATTTTGCTCCATTGCGGTTTATTTCACACCTCAAACATTTAGTAAACAATTAAGCAAATACAAGTAATCTGCAATAAATTACAGGTAGTAAGAAAATAAACTACTAAATCTTTTACGCTACGTCCGCACCTACACTGGTATTTTTGAAAACGCAGCTGTTTCATCCAAACAGTGTTTCAAATCACCAAAAACTGAGATTTTTTTAAAACTCCTTTTTTGCGGACGAGGAATACAGAGTTCATCTGGCAACGTCAAAGGTTGCGCCTTTTTTCACGTCACGTTATTGTTTATGTGAGATGAATTGCAGAATGGCAGACAGAGACAAAATACTGTTACTCTGAGTATCTGCAGGTTTCACACGCAGTTACTGTCCCTCCATTTACAAAGGCGTCACGGGTAGTTGTTTTTTCTTCTTCTGTAATACTAATCAACATTGCTGTCATTTTCAAAAAATGCCTCTCTGTGCAAAATGGGTTCAAAAACATAAACAGCTGTGGGATCCTGTTTGTCTGTGATTTGAATCGAGGGAACAAATCGTGGCAGGATCAGCCTGATGTTATTTGTATCCCGCTGTAACTTTACTCTATAAAGAGCAAACATCTCCAAAATGTCAGGAGTAGTTAGTCACTACAACAAGTGTTTGTGAACTAAAAATTAAGAATGTGGGATCCTGTTTGTCCATGATTGGAAGAGCCCAGCGCTGCTCCCGACGCAGGGACCTACCTCAGCACCTGTGCAGGTGAAGCCAAAGGGCAGATTTGCTTCACCATATTTTCTAGTCTTTGGCTTAGAATGAAGTTGGTTTGGAAACATATTCAGCGATGCTTCATCTCCTGCTTTGCGTTTCTGTGCTAGCAGTGTTCAAGCGTTTTGTTCCCCTCCCTTTTCATACCGCGCCCCCCCTGCCATGGCTCTGCGCCCCCCCTAGGGGGCGGGCACCACAGTTTGGGAAGGTCTGCACTACAGCATGTAAAAATCTAAAGATAAGCTCTGGCAGACTTGGTTCTATGGTAGGTCTTAAAGGGTTTAACATCAAAGATTCAGTGGAGAGCTACTGTAACAGCTGAACAGAAAAACTCTTCCTCCCCTGGTGTGCTACTCTTCACAACCCGCAGGACTTTCACCCTCAAGAGATGGAAAAGGGGAACGAGGGCCGACGTCCAGGTGAAACTGAGAAGCTACCAGAGGCTAGCTTCTTGGCTGTGGGGAGAATCCTGGTGCCTGCGTCCACTTCCTCTCCTGACATTTAGTTAATATGTTACGCCGGTGACTGGGACCTGGGCTCTGTGGCTCAGAAGCAGTTTTTCTCACGGTGTGTCCGTCAAACGTTCACTGTTTTTATTGATAACAGCTATGTCTGCTCATCGATCATTGCTTCCCCCAGCTCTGGAGTCGCTGCCCTGCCCAGCAGGTCCACAGGTCTGCATTGTCTTTATTTCAAGTGCCGCTGCAGTCAGCTGTTGATTTTGCAGATCGACCGTCATCAACTCGGTTGGCCCCGCTTAACGTTCGCTCCATAACAAACAAATCATTTATTCTAAGCGATCTCTTTATTAAAGAGTCTCTAGATTTCATGTGTCTGACTGAGACGTGGCAGCAAAATAAGAATTATGTCCAATGTTCCCTCTAATGTTTCATGTGTCTGAGCGAACACACAAACTCCCTGAGCGGTCCCTTGGATCACTGGATCACGTTGTCATTAACGTGGCTTCACTCTACATCAACCAAAACACCGGTGTCGGCACATGAGGACGCTGTCATAGCCCGTCAGCGACGTTGATTAGCTGCGTATATACGAATGTGAATCATTGGCTGGACTATGGGATAAGGCGGCATCGTTCTAAATACTGGAGCAGCCAGTCACTGACTAACACTGCAAAGCAGAATTGTTAACGTATTTATTTTAATTTCAATTCAGGTTAGTATTTAGTATTTAGTATTTAGTATTTATTTATTTATTGTCATTGTCAAGAACAATGAAATTGCGTTTGGGGCTTCCATACAACCCCCAAAAAAAGAAGAAAATAATAAATACCCCTTAAAACCCAAGTGTACATATTTAACCCAGTGTGACTCCAATGCAATAAGACAATCCTTAGCAACAACATGAGAACATGACAAGTAATGTTCGTAGAAAATCAGACAAAGACCTGAGAAACATGACAAAGTACAACAATGCAACCCATTCAATATTATTGTACTGTGAGATATGATATCAGATATGATAGTTATCTATTTAAGAAGGAGGGGGGGCAGGAGGGGGAAGAGAATAAAGATATGATGCACCAATGCAGACCAGTTCATTGCTATTAAGAAGTTGGATATGGTTATTGTCCGTGAGAGGGGGGCAGAGAGTTCAGGAGCTTCACAGCCTGTTAGATATCTTTTTGTGCGCAATGCAGATACTCTGTGTGCAGAGAGCGTGTCAGCGGATTGCGCCCGTGCGCAGCTTAGAGGGAACATTGATTATGTCCACTTGAATGAAATCTGCCCGGCTGGCTGCTCCGTCATCTGAACTCCGCGTCTTTTAGGACGTGGTGGAGGACTCGCTGTTGTTTACCAGGACAGATTCACATGCAGTCTGATGACCTCGGACTCCTTTTCTGCATTTGAGTCACAGATGATGGTCAGTTCTCTAAAAACCAGTTATTGTATTTTATTCTACCTGATGGGGTCTTTCTAACTGAATTTAATGACCTTCTGACATCCATCATTTCATTGGAGAAGGTTGGGAGATTTGAGCCGTCATATTGATGAAGCATCCTGTAACACTGCTGCTGAGCTCATCACTGTCACTGAGTCTTTTAACTTTAGGCAGCATGTTTCTGGCCCCACACATACAAAGGGTCACACACTGGATCTTGTTTTCTCCCTGGGTTTAAATATACATGATGTATGTGTGGAGGATGTCCATGTGAGTGACCATAGCTGCATATTTTTTAACTTGTTATTTTACTTGGATCCTTCATCTCCTAAACTGATGATCCAAAGGCAGATTATAAACCAAGATGCTGCTGGAAGGTTCTCTGCCATGTTTGACCCTCGCATGGCTCGTAGTGACCTCGACTCACGTATTTTATCCTTTAATGATCAATGCAAGTTGTTGGAAAGCCCACTGATAACATGTTTACATGGCTAAAATGTTATGGCTCATTCATTGATAGTATTTTCGCCATAGAAATTGTTATGTCCTATATTGTTGAACCCACCATGTCTATGCTGATGCTCTTTGAACGCACCACATACGTACTCGAGGCCATGCAGTGGCTGCTAGTCTGTGTTCTCAGTATTTTTATGTGTCAGTTCCAGTTTTAGAGCTCTAAAGTGCAGCTATCGTGTTAGGAATATGTTAGGAATAGACAGGAACACTGAGCACACTGAGGTCAAATCTTTATTTAGGGCGACCGTGGCTCAGGGGGTTGGGAATCGCATCTGTAACCGGAAGGTCACCGGTTCGATCCCTGGGCTCTCTGTCCTGGTCGTTGTGTCCTTGGGCTTTACCCTACTTGGCTACAACCGTAGCTGCCTCCACCAGTGTATGAATGTGAGAGTGACTGAATAGTGGCATTGTAAAGCGCTTTGGGTGCCTTGAAAAGCGCTATATAAATCCAATCCATTATTATTATTATTATTTTACCACTCGCTGCATTCTTGATGTTCATGTTCTTCTCTTTCCCCTCACCCTGCAACCAGTCATGGTAGATGCTCCTCCTGGAGCCTGTTTTCACTGGGAGGATCTTTGTGTCAAAGGGAGTTCTTCTTCCCACCATCACCAAGTGCTGCTCACAGTGGAGGCGGTTACCTTACACTGTTAAACAGCTTCAGATGACTCTTGTTGTCTGTTGGGTATTGTCACTTATAAATAAAGTTACATTGAATGGATGTATGGATGGATAGATGTTATTGTGACGAAGAGAAAACGATTGTTGACAGATTGATTGTTGTTTTGTGTGTCTGCAGTCTGTCAGGCTGTCTGATCACAGAGGAAGGCTGTACTTCTCTGGCCTCAGCTCTGACCTCCAACCCCTCCCATCTGAGACAGCTGGACCTGAGCTACAATCATCCAGGTCCCTCAGGAATGAAGCTGCTGTCGGCTGGACTGAAGGATCCAGGCTGGAGACTGGACACTCTCAGGTATGGAGAGAATGTCTGATAGAGGAGGAAGAGCTGGAAACATTTCCTGTGTCCTTCACTCACTTCCTGTTTGTTTCCTGCAGATGAGACATGAACAATCACACATGCAGGAATATTTTCAGGGACAGACACACTAGTCTAGCTGGATAGTTCATGGATATTTATGTAGGGGTCTCCAAGGAGTCTGGTTGCAGGAACATTTAGGTCACAGGTGTACCTGAGATAGATACCAGTGTACCTAATAAAGTGTCAGCCATGTGTATGTTTCCCATGCTGTATGTCCACAGTGACAGAAGGATGAAACAAGGCTGTGAATCATTTCAGTCTGTGTTTGTGACAAAGAGGCAGACAGGAGCAGCTAACATTTGGAAATGGAAGCTTAAATAATGACAAACTCTACATTCACAGCTGAATTAACAATAAATTTGTTCTCAAGTGCACATTTAGCAGCTAATGCTATTACTGTTTTCCCTTGCTTTCTACAACTTGAGCAGCTATTGCTAAGTAGGCCACTTTGCTCTGCTAAGGATTTATGTGACCATGATGGAAACTCTGATAAGCTAATGCTGCTAAGCTAATACTGTTTATGGGCCCTGTTAGAATCAATATTTCATTCTCATTCTGTTGTTTGAGAACAATATTAACGTTTCACATCATTATAACACAAGAGAAAAGGGTATTAGCGTTAGCTACTAATGCTTATTCACCTCAAATTAGCTTTAGCTGCTAATGGTAGCCTACTTAGCAATAACTGCTCACTAATATAATGCTAATTCACATCAAATTAGCATTAGCTGCTCAAGTTGTTATAAGGAAAGAGAAAACGGTATTAGCATTAGCTGCTAATAATTGTTCACCCCTAATTAGAGTTAGCCCCTAATGGCAGCCTACTTAGCATTAACTCCTGACGTCGTTGTAATGCAGGGGAAAAGAGTTACCATTATCGGATAATGCTAATTCACATCAAATTAACATTAGTTAACAACGGTAGACTTCGTATCATTAGCTGCTGTCATTCTTACAAAGCAAACAGTATGAGCATTAGCTGTTAATGCTTTCTCATCTAACATTAGAATTGGCCACTAATGGCGTATTGTTAAAAAGTAAAAAAACACATTGTTAGCATAAGCGGATGATGCTAATTCACCTAAATTAGCATTAGCTAATGATGGCTACATACCTAGCATTAGCTACTGATATTGATATAAATCAAGAAAATATGGTATTAGCATTAGCTTTTAATGCTTTTTCATCTAAAATTAGAATTAGCCACTAATGGCGTGCTATTTAGCATTACCTCTTCACATCGCAGGGGAAAAGTTAAAATTAAATTTAAAAAAATGTTCAGATTAGCTACTCATATTGTTAAAAAGTAAGAAAAAACATTGTTAGCATAAGCGGATAATGCTAATTCACCTCAAATTAGTATTAGCTAATAACGGCAACCTACTTAGCATTAGCTGGTCATATTGTTATAATGCAAGAAAATATGGTATTAGCATTAGCTGCCAATTCCTAAATACCTAAAATTAGCATTACCTGTAATGGAAGTCTACTTAGCATTAACTCCTCACTAATGTAATGCTAATTCACATCAAATTAGCTTTAGCTTTAGTATTAGCTGCTAGCACCAGCCTACCCAGCACTAGCTGCTCACATTGTTAAAAGGGAAGAGAAAACGATATTAGCATTAGCTGGTAATAATTATTCACCCCTAATTAGAATTAGCTGCTAATGGCAGCATACTTAGCATTAACTCCTCACATCGTTATAATGCAAATGAGGCTAACTTACATTAAATTAGACTGCTGTTATTAGCTAATGCTATTTAGCAGTAGCTGCTCACATTGTTATAAAGCAAAGGAAAACGATATGAGCATTAGGTTCTAATGCGTATTTGCCTTTAATTAGACGTAGGTGCTAATGGCGACCTACTCAGCATTAGCAGCTCAGATGTTGTATTGCTAGGGAAAAGAGTGTTAGCATTAGCCGTTCACATTGTTATAAAGTTAAGGGAAATAGTGTTAGCATTAGCTACTCACATTGTTAAAAAGTAAGTGTTAGCATTAGTGCATAATGCTAATTCACATCCAATTAGCATTAGTTAATAACGGCAGCCTATTTAGCATTAGCAGATAATGTTGAATTTGGCCCACTGGAAAAGTTAAGAACTCAAGATTTAGGAGTGTTTCTCGATAGCTCTTTCTCATTTGAGAAACAAATAAATGTTGTTATTAAAACCAGCTGTAAGCTTTATATTGTTGATTGTCATTTCCCATATGGAAAAGATATATAAATCTTATAAAGTTTGTATCTGTCTTGTGTGAAACTTGTATGAAAAGCATACAAGAGTGAAAACAGATATAAGATCCCTTGAAAAATTATATAATGAAACTTGTATGTTTTCGATACTTACTAAAACAATATATGAAAGTAATGAGAAAGTGGCCACTTTCGTGAGTATGACTTTCATCATATAAGTTTTTAGTCTTTTCCATATGGGATATGCTTAAAAATATTTACTCATACATGCTTAGTTTTATAATCGATTGGATGATGATAGAGGTTTGATCCTTAGTAGTCTGTAAAGACTCTGTGTGCCTTCCAGAGTGCTCTGGCATGCACACACCACTTGGGGCCATGAGAGAGGTCGTACCCTCTCTTACTGATTTA